>NW_007726396.1:257240-270580 GCF_000696425.1 Galeopterus variegatus | reverse complement strand
GCGGGGGCCGGCGCGGGCAGGGCAGAGGCAGGAGGCCGGGGCTGGACGCGAAACACTTAGTCGCTAATTCATGACTCATGACTCATGTGCAGGCTCCTCTTCAGTGACAGCCGGGACAGTTACTGGTTATTTGTAGCCCCCCGGCTTTCATTTCGCTGTAATTAAGCAGTCATTTGAGGGTCATTTCATACCAGTTATAGGTTTCCCTGTTTTAATCATGCTTGAAGTTCCAGGGGGGCAACAGGGAGTGGAAGGGGAGGTTGGGAAGGAGGCGTGGAGGGCAAGAGGGTAATCGTCCCTGAGAACGTGTGCACTTTTCATAACTCTTCCCTTGACAGGACCCAGTGTGCAGGCTGCTCAGACGCCGACGCCGCAAGTTCTGTGGCAGCGCGGGCCAGATCCTCTTCCGTGACACCAACGGGCTTCCCTGAGACGAGGTCTGGCCGTTTTTGAGTCAGATGTTGGATTTTCTTCCTTCCCCTCTGGCACCACACTAATCATTCTCTTTAATCACTGTAGCTTTTTAATGAGGCCAAGTAGGTATTTATGGAGCCGTCTACTCTCTAAACGCAAATGCTTGATAAGTCATTTATAACTTATCGGTGGGCTTTGCATGAGCCAAACCCAGAGGAAAGGAAGTGAGAATAAAAGAGTCTAGAGCTCGCTAGGAAAAATCCAGCATATCTTCAGGTCCTAGTTGGTACCAAGCCCTGGTGGGAAAAGTTCAATCCATCAGGCATAAGAATAAGGAACAACCAGAGTCTGTCCCAATTTTCTGAAAATTCCCTGGCATCCTCCTTGATTTTTTTCATTCCCTCCACTCTCTCCTTTGGCTGGTTCATGTATTCTTTAGATATCATTCGAAGCCTTCATTCTAAGGCCAATTCTACAAAGCTCTTCAAAGAACCCTGGAGCTATTACATTTGGAGGGCATACAAAATGAAAGGACTGGGAAGAAATAAAGGACAGAAACCAGATTGCCTGTCATTGCAAAGAGTAGGTGCCACATGCTCCAAATGTTAGTAAGTGTTAAAGCTGGAGTATGTAGTAGCAACAGCAGGAGTGTAATTGTCTTCAAAAGAGAAGAGAAGAGGGAAAACCTTTCCAAGGAAAAGCAGGAGAGAGGGAGGAAGAAACTAGGACAGGACCCCACACACTAGGAAAAAAACCCAAAAGAATCAATCAATTAACTTGTGAATACTTAAGGTGCATTAAGGAGACTTTTAAAATAGTTTCAGCCACAAAAGAGAAATGAAGTACTGATACATGCTACAACATGGATGAACCTTGAAAACAGTAATCTAAGTGATAGAAGTCACTTACTAAAGACCACATATTATATGATTCCGTTTATATGAAATGTCCAGATTAGGCAAATCTACAGAGAGAGGAAATACATTAGTGGTTGCCTTGACTGGGGTTGCAGCATGGGGAGACGGGAAAGTGACTGCTAGAATTGATCTTGGTGGTAGTTGTATAACTCTGAATATACTAAAAACCATTGACTTATACACTTTAAGTGAGTAAATTGTATGGTATGTGAATTATATCTCAATAAAGCTGTGACCAAAAAAGGTTTTCATAAAGTTAAATAGAAGTAGGAAAAAAAAATACTATCAAAAAATTCTCTTGCTAAGTGAACTTCTCCTTTCTCCATGACAATGTAAGCCAGCAGGTAATGTTCATAAGTACAGACTTTGTCTGGTTTTCTGTTGGGTCCCCAGTACCTAGAACAATGCTTATGGAACGTGCTCAACAAATATTTGCCCAAAGAGAAGAACTTGCAAATAACCGGAGGGACCTAGTTCAGATGTGTACCATACCCTACCACGTCCTCACATCATCCTCCAACTTTCTAACATACCTTTTATTATTATTATTATTATTATAGCTAGTATTAGTAACTAATAAACAAAATGTTTTCTGTATTTTGTGCCAGGCACTGTACATACATTTGCGTCTAATCCCTATAAAACCCAGCAATGTAAACTCACGGAACCCAGGTCTGTCTGGCTCCCAAAGCTTCAGTCTATTATAAACATTGCCTGCTAAAAACACTAAACATAAAGGCAGGGAGGAGCATCAAAGAACATGCATAGATAATCAGCCAAAGTCTCCTACAGAGGAAGCCAAAGTACACCATCTTATTTGTATGTTCAAATTAAAAGAAGTATAAAGAATCACCATAAACACATCGCTCAAACAACCATGCATTTTGTTATTTTAACTTATAATAATTTAAAAATAACTACGCATTATATATCCAGAAAATATGGAGGATATGTAGTTCTGAGACAAGCACTGGGAAGAATTGTAGAAGCAGTTAACACAGGAGCTTATACTGTGAGGAGTCATACTATAAACCTACTATAATGAGCTTGTACTCTAAGGACCCTGCTATAAAAGCCATTTTTTTTTTCTAATGAGTATGCAATATGTTTGTCTAAGTAGTACACAAAGGGTTTAAACATATATGAATTGAAAAGTTCTGGTTTCCTGAGATCTCTTTCTAAAGTTGAAACATTTTTGTGGAATGTGAAGGAAAAGATCCAAAGCTCTATGAAGGGCTGCCTTAAATGACTGTCCCCACAAACATAGCTGCAAAGGAACACAACTTAGAATATATCCAAACTGTTTAAGAGCTACTGTGGTGTGTGTTTAGGCTTGAGCCTACTGCCAGGGTGTTCACTGAACGGTTAGTATTTCTGTGTCCCTGATCCAAGATTTCAGACCTGCATCCTAACCAAGACTCAGACTCACCAAATTATCTCACACATTTTAATTGGTATAGTAAGGTACTACCTGTGCTAATTATCCTAGAAAGACACAAAAACTTCTAATTAAATGTCCCGTGTCTCCCTATGTATTTTACTATAAGAATTTTACTCTAAGGTTTGTAATAAATAGCCCACATTTTACAGTTTTAAAAACCAAGTACCCCCTGAAACTACTTACTGAAACTGTCCCAAAGATCCATAACAGCATCAAGAAAAAAATCTCAGCAAGTTCTTCTCCCAATTGTTAGATATATATCCCCTCCTCCATGTACACTGGTGAGAGGTAGGTGATCCTTCTGCTTAAAAAGAAAAAGAAAAAAAAAATCCACTTATATAAATTTTTATTAACAAAGTCTGAACAGGGGTACAGGCCAGCCCATTAAGTGTGGAAAAAATGCATAGTTCCCCCTCTTTCCTCCATTTGAGAGATTCCAGAAGTGAAAGTCCAACCACTTAGGCTGATGAGCTTCAAGAAATTCTACTCAGGACTATGGAATGTGCACTGTGTCTATGAACAGCCATCTATCCCTAAGCATATGTGGTTGTCACCCTCTAGTGGATGATCTATGATAATAGTTGGCAGCCTCCTGTGGGGCACCAGAGCAAATGTCACCCGATACTGACCTATCTTAAGGAGGTAGATGACAGACAAGACTGCACTAGAACTCTTCAGTCTCGGACACATATTCTCTAGGAACATTTGTGGGCTGTTTATTCAGTCTGCAGTTCCCTGCTTCTTTTGAGTCTATGTTTGTGTTTCCTACTTCTATCATGCCACTTTCAAGAACAATACATATTTCCTTGAGGCAGACTTCTCCTAAATTGAGATAGTCCTAGACAATTGATTCCCAGGGATTGTTTGCATCCAGACTGGCCTTGAAAGCTTTCCATATCTGCAGGCCTACTTTGAGTGTGCCCAGTTACTTAGCTAGTAACATAGAGCTCGCCAATTGAACACCAGTCCTGTGTGGAACGATTCCCTCTGCTAGGGAAGTTGTGGACCAATAAATACCGCCTCAATATTCACTGTTGGTAAGGAGCCTAAATGTAGGTCCTTAGAAATTCTGAGATAGAAGCTTTAGAGGTAGAAATGAAAGTGCTTGCATTACCTTAAAGCTTCGAGACTCAACATCAAACATTAGATTGGAAAATATAACTTTCTAAGATAACTGTAAAAATGAAGTCTGGCTTTGAACTCACAGTATTACAAGATTCAAAATATAACAACTGGTAACTGAAGAACTGCATTTCTAAATCTGGATGGGAACTGAATGTCTACATCACAGACAGTTTCTAGGAGGGAAGGATCATGAGTACAGGAAATACTCTGAATTCTCAAAAGCCTACAGTGTTGGGGCTAGCATTTGCTCTGTGAGAATTTACTGAGAGAAGCCATTTCTCTGGAAGACAAGCATCAGTTCCTGTTTAATCCGTCAGCAGAAGAGGTGAATGTCCGAAATCAAGGGTGACCTTGGTTCTAAATCTGGGGTTAAATGGGAATCAGAGCACTGTAATGCCCTCCCCCCCATCTGACCCATTTGATAGATGAAGAAACTGAGGCTTAGCAAGGTTAAGCAGAGTTTGCCCGGCTAGCAAACTGCAGAGGGGGTACCAAACAAGAGCCCAACTCTCCGGCTCCAGGCCCTGCTCTTTCCCCACATCACTGTGGTCTCCCAGGTAGAATTTTCTTAGTGATTATGAGGAAATCAGTTTCCTAGCCCTGTTCATAGTAGTACATATTCTCTTTGGTTAAAAAACATTTTTTTTATTGTGGTAAAAAATATGTAGCAAAATTCACCATTTTTAAGTGTATAATTCTGTAGCATCGAGTACATTCACACTATTGTGCAACCATCACTACTATTCATTTTCAGAACTTTTTTATCTTCCCAAACAAACTCTGAATCCACTAAAGAATATCTCTCCATTCTCCCCTTTCCTCAGCCCCTGGAAACCACCACTCTACTTTCTGTCTCTATGAATCTGATTATCCCAGGTACCTCATATAAGTGGAATCACAATATTTGTCCTTTTGTGTCTGGCTTACTTAATTAGCATAATGTCTTCAAGGTTCATCCATGTTTGTAGCATGTGTCAGAACTTCCTTCCTTTTTCGGTGCTGGGAACACCAAGGTCAAAGGTTCTGATTCTCTTACTGGCCAGCTGCCAAAAAAAAAAAAAAAGAATTTCCTTCCTTTTTAAGGCTGAATGATATTCCATTGCATGTCCATTCATTCATTGATGGATATTTGGAAATAATATTTTTTTAAATGCACAACAAAAATGAACATAAATCTTCAAGAAGTAATAGCATGTCTGCAAGAGGCTTGAAGCTATATTTTTGAAAAGACTACTGGAAACTGCTAGGATAATTAGAGAATAGTTTAATAATTCTATGCAAAATTATTTTAAAGTAGAACCATGGAATTTGGCTTATTTATCTTTGTATTCTCTACCCCTACCCCCACCTCCCATCTCATCCTAACATCAGCATATATAGGGTCACATGTGGTTGGTACTCAATAAATGTATGCAAATTTCCAAGTCAGGCATAGGGAAAATCAAATGCAGTCTACATTGCCATAGTTTTTCCTTTCTTATAAAAAATAATAATTTTATTTACTACACGGTGAACTGATTACTACAGGCAAGCTAATTAACATTAACCATCTCTTCACATAGTTACCATTTGGGGGGGTAGTAAGAACAATTAAGATCTACTCTCCTAGCAAATTTCAAGTATACAATACAGTATTATTAACTATAGTCACCATGCTGTACATTAGATCTCCAGAACTTGTTCATCCTACATAATTGAAACTTTGTGTTCTTTGACCAACATCTCCCCATTTCCCCCTCACCTGCTCTGATAACAACTCCTCTTTGCTTCTATGGATTCATCTTTTTTAGATTCCACATATAAGTTGGGTCATGTCATGGTTTTTCTTAATCTTTCCATTGATTATTCCAGAGGAGGGTGCAAAGGTTCCTGACAAAAACCTTGTAGAAGGAATGTTTTCCTGGAAGAACAATGTATTAGCCAAGGTTCATAGTTTTAAGCAACTGTATTGACTGTGATTGATCAAGATCAAAAGGAGTTTATTGAAAGAATATTGTGTAGCTCATGGAATTGCTGGCTAACTGGAGAAGCAGGTTTGAGGCTTCCAGAAACAATGCCCAAAACCATGTCCAAAATTGACTTGACAAGGAAAACACCACCAAGGTTTATGCCAGCGTGAAGCAGTGGGTCCTTCTGTTTGCACAGCTGCTGGGACTTAACTGCACCCAGACACCATCTTTCCACTTCTGCCCAGGATCCAAACTTTGCAGCCCCTGCTGCCCTCCAGACCTTGATGCCTGAAGTACCACCTCAACAGCAAAATGGATTCCACAGAGCCCCTCCCACAAATCTCATGTAAGTACAGTAATTGGTGGGGTGAAGGTCACATGCCCATGCCCAACTACACGGTGGCCAGGAAGTAAGTTTTCTGTTTTCTACCCAAGGTGGGTGGGACACATGAGGAAGATGATTCCCCACACATAGAAAGGATGTTCAAAAGGTGGTGGACAGCCACTAGTGACGGTAAAGGGACAATGTTCTCCCTAAGAATTACAGGGAGAAGGCAGAAGAATTAAGAATTAAAGCAGAAGAACAGATAAAATCCTAGCTAGAATAAGTAGAATAAAGCAATTATTTTAAAACACCATGAAAGCGGAATGAATTGGCAACTGTTCAGGTTCAGCATGCACTGAAGAACTTCTCCCTCTAGAAGTAGATTCAGCCTTGATAAGGAAAACCACAGTTCAATTAGCAATCTCTGAGAGCAGCTAAAATGTTCAAGGAAGGAAGTGTACCTTGTACTTAGAAGTTTGAATTGCTGTTCTTACATTTCATTTTCTTTTACATTTCAGTAGTGAAAGTTAAATACTGTACATTATTATTTTAAAAGTACAGTGCATATATATATGTTAGAAAAGCAGAAGATATAGATTTTATATTAAAACCTTTATTTCTATTTTCACATTTTATTATTTTAAAATTTTTTGATTGACACACAATAACTGTACATATTTATGGGCCACTGTATGATATTTCAAAATATTTATACAATGTGTAATGATGAAATCAGGTTAATCAACTTATCCATCACCTCGAACATCTGTCATTTCTTTTTGTTGGGAACATTCAAAATCCTCTCTTCCAGCTAATAGAAAATATACAGTAAATTGTTGTTATAGTCACCCTACAGTGCTATAGAACACTAGATCTTATTCCTCCTAACTAGCTGTAATTTTGTATCTGTTAACCAACTTCTCACTGTCCTCCTTCCCCCCTACCCTTCCCAGTCTTTGGTAACCACCATTCTACTCTCCACTTCTATGAGATCAACTTTCTTAGCTTCTACATATGAGTGAGAACATGTATTTCCTGTTCCTGGCTTGCTTTCATATTTTATTAATTGACCCCTACACACTCAACTGAACGCCACAAGGCAAAACAGACATATACCTGGAAGGAAATCTCCAAAGGGCTGGAGTTGCTGGCTCTGACCTACTGGAGATGGCAAACACAACGGTGATCACATGCATCATCTTAGAACAAAGCTTGGAGTTGATCACATGCATCATCTTAGAACAAAGCTTGGAGTAAGGTATCAGAGTACGAAGAATCTAGCTTCATCTGAAAATTGCTTTTCTCCCCAAATGACCTCAAATGGGCCAATTTCTAAGTATCACAGGTTGTCAAGATTTAAAAATGAAAAAGAAAATGAAAAGAAAAAGAATAAACTTTTATGAAAACCTGTATTCAGAAGACTATCAGGAAATTTCATTCGTGATGGTTAAAGTCAACAGCTTATCACAGATCAAGGAAGTTTACCTATTGAGAGATATGTGCAATAACTAACATTTTTTACATAGTATTTGTCTTTGTTTTCTTCAACTATCTATGATTTATGTCTTTGAAAAAGGATTCATTAAATACATTACAATTGGTAGAGAAAAAATTTAAATCTATATTTCAAACATTACTTGTACAATGATCCATAAAATAAGCTGGTTTGGTTCATAAAAATGCTATTTAACAGAACTTTCTTCTTTAAGTGGCTGAGGGCACTATATAAATTTTACTTTCTGTAACCTAATAATGCACTGTGAAAAAAAATGAAAAGCATGGAGAGTTTTACTGACTTGTCCAAAGTAGAAAATAAAAATCATAGGCTGGAATAAAATAATGTGTAGCCTGAGGTTAATCCTCCAGATCATCTAATCTTGGGTTGAAAAATACAAGGGGTAAGGAAACCAGGTAAACTTTCCTGGTTTCTGTTCAAAGCAGACGTAACTAATCTACCTCAGCAATTTCTAGCTGAGCCTAGGCATTCATTGTCTCGTAATTCTTCTTAAGACAGAGCTCTGGAGTTCACTTGAAGTTGGCATATGTAAAGAAACTATTGGCCGTACCTGGTATTCTCACCCCTTTAATTTACACACTGGACAGCATGCAGTGTGCAGTGACCTAATTGACCAATGTCACCCAGCTGGCAAATGAAAAATTAGTACTACAATCTTGATTGTCTGCATGACCTGGATCATGTTCATAGAGTCATAGAAAATATGGCACTTTGCCAATTGCATCAAGTCCCTGACTTCCCAAGTTTATTAATTATAATGCTCCTGAAAAAAGTTTATTATTACCAACTTTACAATCTGCATTGTGAAAGAAGTGAAGTAGGGGGGAAAAGTGCTTATGGCTTATGATGATGTATGAGTTCAGTTACTGTTTATGCAAAGGGGATCTTTTTCTCTTTATTCATAATTTAAAGGAAAATGTTTTCTCGTGCTGCACATGAAATTACTATTAAGCTAGAGCCGCCATTTAAATGTGATGCCTATAGAGACAGGGAATGAGATATACAGAGATTGGGGCAAAAGAGCCTTTTGCATGAAATCTTTGCAACAACAACAAAAGTTCACAATATGCTACAACATCTGCAGTTTAAAATAACTATCTTAATAAAAAATGGATGATAATCATGAGTCTTTTGGATTAAATAATGTCTTTTTTCATTAAGACTGCAGGTTCTCCAGTTTAAGTTTGATGTAGTGTATCCATTACCCATTCAACTCATGAGTAAAAATAAAACACAGAAAGTAAGTGCCTGGAAGTAAGTCTCCAAAAGGAAGATGAAAAGAGAAACCACGCTTAGTTGATAGTCATCCACCTTAGGTCAGCAAAGGCTACATGCTGACGCTTGGCTGCTTCTGTATTTTTTTTTTTTTTTCTCAGATGCAATTTTGTTGTTTTTTCCTTAAAAAATTTTATCAATACAATCAGCATGCATTTTTAAAAATCAAATTGTGTTAAACAGCTTTTACACAAAAACCAGCAGCTACTCCATTCTCTCTTCACACACACACACACACACACACACACACACACACACACACACATCTCACACCCTAAAGGCAACCACTTTCAACTTTTTTAGCTATTTATTCTAGTATTTTATTCTGTATTTATAAATAATGTTCTTTTATTTCTTGATTTATCCATTTATACATTGTCTGTTAATATAGACAAAATTTTTAGCTCTTCTATATACCCCTTCCTTGTTTTCTTTTTTTCTTTCCCCTTCTACTCTCCCAATTTTTAGTTCATTCCATAATCAACGTTCATTATTATGACTATAAAAATATTGTTTACTATATTGCTGGATCTTCCAGCAAAGTAGTATTCTATGATTTAGTTTTCTTTCTTGTAGAACTTTTTATTTTTCTTGGAGTTAATAGTCGCCTCATATTCTCATTTACTTAGTTTTTTTGTGCTTCTGCCAAATCTTCCTGCACACACCAAAAGCTTTGTAAAATGCCTCTCCAGACAATTTCCACATAGGCAAACCTGGATGTTGCCCCTTCAGTTCCATTTTGTTTTTCCTTATCCACCTGCTCCAGTTTGTCTGGCTGCTCACTAGGTTTCCTGCACAGCGATTGTCCTGGTGCTTCCTTTTGCACCTCAGCAGTATGGAATCCCTTCTTCTCAGGGTTTCTTTCTTCCTTTTTCTTGAAATATTCCCTGATTTTGGTGTAGCAACCTTCAAGAGCTTCCTGAGAAAGAATGCACAGGAGGTAACTTTTTCTGAGACCTTACATGTCTGACAATACCTTTTTAATTCAATTCGCATACTCATTTGATAGTTTTGACAGGTATCAAATTTAAGTGAAAATATTATCTTTACTGACAATATAACACCATTGCTCATTGTCTTCCGATGTCCAGTGGTTCAACTGGAAAGTTCATTGCCATTCATATTCCTGATCTTCTGTACCTGGCCCTTTTCTCTATCTTTGGAAATTTTTAGAGTATTACTTTCATACCCTGTATTCCATGTTTCACAATAATGTGCCATAACATGAATCTACTCTCAATTCACTGGTTTGATAGTTGGAAGGCTCTTGGTGTTCAGTGATAGAAAAAATTGCGCATGGAGATAATTTGCACCTATTTTCCCTGTTCCTTTCCATAATGCCTATTAGTAACATATTAGATTAATTCTTTAATTTTCTCATCTTTTCTCTTTTATCTTTCACCTCTGTCTTTTTATTCTACTTGATGAAAGAGTTTCTTTTCTGTCTCTAGAACTTTTCACCAAATATTTTATTTTAGCTATCATGTTTTTAATTCATCCAAGTCTGTTTGATGGATATGATATCCCTGAGAATACTAATTATATGAGGGTACTTCAAAAATTCACAGAAAAATTCATATTACCCTTTAATGCTATTTTTCCACAAACTTTTTGATGCAACTTCATAGTTTGCTTTTAAGAAGTTTTCTTCTCCTCTTGCAATATCTCTGTTTCCTCCAAGCTTCTTTGCTTTCCTGCTTACTTTGGACCACTTTCATGTTGCATCCTTTCCTCAAATGCCAATTGCGGCTAGCTGTCCAATTCTAATTAGAATGAAGCAGTGAACTCTTGATGAGGAGCTCTGTGTGAAGAGCTCCTCACTGCAGAGTGACTGGTGTCACCTGCATCTTTGTCAGGTACTTTTATGCATCTGTATCTTAAGGCCCCTCATCTGGGTGGTTCCGTGGACCCACAGAAGTATATTCCAATGTCTTACCTGTGGGTAAGGCCTGGCTGCGTTCTGAGCTTGGGTGGGAAGGAGGATCGCGGCGTGGGTTTTTACTTCATCCCTAGTTTTCCTTTCCCTCAGCCCATCTTTACCTTCTTTGTGCCCATTGGCCTCAAATTCAGAGCTTTCCTGACTCAATTTCTTCAGGGCCTAAACCTCCTGTTTCCTGTTGGAGTTGGGGTGATGGGCAGGGTGTGGGGAGCATTCATCTGGCTGCATCAATTGGTAGATGGAATTCTGAGGTCTACATTTCCTTATGTGGACTTTCAGGGGACCCCCTATTTTTAGCACCCTTCACCCAACCTTTGGCAGAACGTGGTGTTCTACTACCCAGCCTTTGCTAGGTTCTGTGGGGTGAATCACCTCGTCTGCTAAGTGTGGCCCTGTGCAGACACCTTGATTTGTGTTCCTGCCTCTCTTCTTTGTTATTTGGCTCAGGATTACAGAGGTCTTCAGGTACTATTAGAGACCAAGCTTATATATGCTTCTTGCTGTGCTTGCTGTTGAATGATGATTTCTGAGTAAAGAAGGAATGAAGAAGTTGCTATTTGGCCATCTCAAAAGGGCCAGTCTTGAGCACTTCATGGTGCTGACTACAGGGATGCTCAGGGGCAAGTTGTTGAGCATCCTGTACCAGTGTGCCAGGGCTACCCAACAAAGCAACACAAACTTGGTGGCTTAAACAAAAGAATGTCATGTCTTATAGTTCTGGGGGCCAGAACTCTGAAGTCAAGGTATGCAGGGTTGGTTCCTTCGAGGCAGTGAGGGAGAATCCATTCTGTGCTGCTCTCCTGGCTTCTGGTTGTTCGCTGGCATTGTTGGCATGCCTTGGCTTCTGCTGCATCACTCTGATCTTACCTTCGTCTTCATGTGGCCTTCTCCCTGTGTGCATGTCTGTGTCTAAATTTCCCCTTTTTACAAGGTCACTAGCCATATTGGATTAGGAGCCCACCTTACTTTAATATGACCTCATCTCATGGGGCCGGCCCGGTGGCGCACTGCTACAGTGCGCCGCTTGGGAGCGTGGTGACGCTCCCGCCGAGGGTTCGGATCCCACATACAGACCGGTTCCGCTCACTGGCTGAGCGAGGTGCGGGTGCAGCACCGAGGGTTGCGATCCCGTTGCCGGTCCCGGTCCGGTACAGGGGCGACACTGAGGGTTGCGATCCGTTGCCGGACACGAACAAAAGACAAAAAGGAAAAAAAAAAATATGACCTCATCTCAACTAATTGCTTCTGTAACAACTTGTTTCCAAATAAGGCCACATTCTGAGGCACTGGTGGTTGGGACTGAAACATATGAATTTTTGGAAGACATAATTCAACCCACAACACATCCCACATTTGATATCTTCTGATTAGGGTAACCCAGCATCCCACTCTATTCAGAACACTTTTGGTTTACATGTAGTCCCTGCTTAATTATTAACAGTCTCTTCCACTATCAATAATGTCCATAATTATATGTCCATTTGTAGGGTAACCATATAGTAATTATTACTTTGATAATTTCGTGCAAGAGGAAAGGATCTTCTGATTAGGGTAACCACATGGTCAAATAAAGTGTTTAACTGTTATTCACAGTAGATTCTGGATACAAATCAGTATTTTGATGTTTTCCTATTTTTATTTTATGGAGAAAGATATATATACACACGGATGTAGATGTACATATGTATATGATTTTTACAAAATCTTATGTAAAAATATAAGACCATATGCAGTAGTTTACCCTTATCCACTGGGGATTCATTCCAAGACCTCCAGTGGATGCATGAAACCTTGGATAGTACCAAACTCTCAAACATGTATTATGTTTTTGCCTATGCATACATACCTATGATAAAGTGTAATTTATATATTAGTCACAGTAAGAGAGTAACAACAACTAATAACATAATAGAAAAATTAGGACAATATGCCACCATCACTGCTCTTGCACTTTGGGCCTTTATTAAGTCAAAGAAGGATTACTTGAATACAACCACTGCAAAACCATGACAGGTAGGGCTACTAAGTGATTAATGGATGGGGAGCATGTGCAG
This sequence comes from Galeopterus variegatus, assembly GCF_000696425.1. Lineage (NCBI taxonomy): Eukaryota > Metazoa > Chordata > Mammalia > Dermoptera > Cynocephalidae > Galeopterus > Galeopterus variegatus. The sequence continues at coordinate 257,625 of NW_007726396.1, read as the reverse complement.
TGTGGATGCTCTGGACGAAGGGATGATTCTCGTCCTCGGTGGGATGGAGCAGGATGGCATAAGATTTCATCACACTACTCAGAGCAGAGTGCAATTTAAAACTTATGAATTGTTTATTTCTGGAATTTTACATTTAATATTTTCAGACTGTGGGAAGATGAAACTGAGGAAAGCAAAACCGTGGATAAGAGGGGACTACTGTATATATGTAAGTATATGTAGGAAATCATATATATGGTTTAAAAACACACCAAAATCTTATTGACGATGGAATAGTGTGATGTATAGACAGAATCTTGAGTCTTTAAAAAAAACCCACATTTCGGGCTGGCCCGGTGGCGCACTGGATAAGTGCGCCGCTTGGGAAGTGTGGCGGCGCTCCCGC
>NW_007726396.1:255810-257230 GCF_000696425.1 Galeopterus variegatus | reverse complement strand
TGGAATTTTACATTTAATATTTTCAGACTGTGGGAAGATGAAACTAAGGAAAGCAAAACCGTGGATAAGGGGAGACTACTGTATATATGTAAGTATATGTAGGAAATCATATATATGGTTTAAAAACACACCAAAATCTTATTGCTGATGGAATAGTGTGATGTATAGACAGAATCTTGAGTCTTTAAAAAAAAACCACATTTTGGGCCGGCCCGGTGGCGCACTCACTGGATAATAGTGCGCCGCTTGGGAAGCGCGGGCGGCACTCCTGCCGAGGGTTCAGATCCCACATACAGACCGGTTCCCACTCACTGGCTGAGCGAGGCGCGGGAGCAACACCGAGGGCTGCGATCCCGTTGCCGGTCCCGGTCCGGTACGGGGGCGACACTGAGGGTTGCGATCCGTTGCTGGACACGGAAAAAGACAAAAAAACAAACAAACAAACAAAAAAAAACCACATTTCTTTTAAAAAGATGAAAGAAAAAAGAAACGAAACAGAGTTTCATGTTGCTAACAGTAAACAAACTTCCAGCAGCTAAAGAAAATTGGAATCTCAGAACTCCCAGAGTTCACAGAGGCTCTGAATTTGGCCAAATCAACATCTTCGAACCCATATTNAAAAAAGAAACGAAACAGAGTTTCATGTTGCTAACAGTAAACAAACTTCCAGCAGCTAAAGAAAATTGGAATCTCAGAACTCCCAGAGTTCACAGAGGCTCTGAATTTGGCCAAATCAACATCTTCGAACCCATATTTGTTACGAGATTTCAGACAGCTCAGTTCTTTCCATGGCAACCGATTGTGCTATCATAAACACTACAGAATGGTCTCTAAATGATCCAGCAGTTGCCAGACTATGAGAGATAAGATCTTATTAAAAATACAAAAGTTGGAGCTAACATACTGGAATATGGAGATGTATTGACACGAAGATTTGCATTGTATATAAACAGTACTTTCTCATTTGGCTTCATAAGGAAAAGGCCCTGTTTGGTGAAAACCAGTATGGGTTAATGCTGGTCTTTCTTAAATAGTTCTTACACAAATTACCTGCCAACGAATAGGTCACAAGGAGAGGAAAAAGCAAATAGAGGTAGTACCCACTGAAGGGTGATTTGTGCCTTAGTCCACAAACATCACTGCGCTACTATGGATTGTTCTTGGTTAAAAACTATTTTTCTCTTGAAAATATAAAACTTGTATTCTTTTCTAATTTGAAAATATAAAACTTGTATTCTTTTCTAATTATAAAATATATTGTCGTTTTATAAAATTTAGAAATACAGAAAACAGAGAAAATAAAAAATCACCTATAATTCCATGACCCTGAGAATTTTTAGACTGGAGTCAAGCTGAACGTAGAGTTTTATATCTTGCTTTTTTTCACATAGCATTACATCATGAGCCTTATCCCATGTCA
>NW_007726396.1:234829-254607 GCF_000696425.1 Galeopterus variegatus | reverse complement strand
AGTTTTCTCTATTCTTGTTTGTTTACATTCCCAGATGTACTTTATTTAAAATTTTCTCATTCTAGAAAAAGTTCTCCAGAATTTTTATTGGAATTACATTAAAACCATAATTCAAATGGAAAGAATTGACATTTTTACAATTTTTAGGAACTTGATATGTATATCCATTTATTCATATATTATTTTATGTCTCTCAGTAAACTTTTGTAGTTTTTTCATATTGTTACTGCACATTCCTTGTATTTTTTAATTTTTGTTGCTACAATCTTCTAGTCATTGTATTGTTTAATCAGAGATTGCTGGGACAAAAGAGGTAATTACTAATTTTGGAAATATTTATCTTCTAATCAGTTAATTTATTAAGCTACTCTTTATTTTCAACAAGCTGTGTGTATGTGTATGTGTGTGTGATGGTGGTGCTATGTAATCCTACCAGCTAAAAATATTATATTTTAGTTTTTTCTTTCCAATAGCAATACCCCCTTTTTTTGAGTTCATTTCTCTTTCATTGGCCACAGATTTCAGAAACGTTAACTCTGTGGTGGTTAATTTTAGGTGTCAACTTGATTAGATTAAGGAACACCTAGAAACCTGGTAAAGCAATTTTGGGGGTGTGTCTAAGAGGGTGTTTCCAGAAGAGATTAGTATGCGGGCCTGAGTGGAGTGGGTGGGAAGGACCTGCCCATCCTGTCTACTGGAGGCCTGAAGAGAATAACAACAAAGGAAAAGGTGAATCTCTGTCTCTGTCTGCTGGAGTTTGGATATACTCTTCTCTTCTGTCCGCAGACATCCAAACATGAGACTCTTCAGCCTTTGGATTCCAGGATTTACACCAGCAGCACTCCCAGCTCTCGAGCTCTTCCTGTCTTGGACTGAGGGTCACACCATCGGCTTCCCTGGTTCTGAGGCTTCTGGACTTGGACTGAGCCATGCTGCCAATGTTCAGATTGCAGACGGCCTATCGTGGGATTCTTCAGTCTTCCTGATCACATGAGCCAATTCCCCTAAAAAAATCCCTTCTCATATATCTATGTACATATCCTATTGGTTTTGTCTGGAGAACCCTAATTAAAACAACTAGTAAAGTTCATAGATGGCCATCTTTGACTTCTTCCTAATAGAAATGAGAATAATCTCTTACATACTACTCTGTTAAATATGATGCTAGTTATTAAGTTTAATACTGGAATAGTAAAGGAGTTACATAGGAAATAAGTGAGCAGGCCAGGTTAAGACAACAGAGCTTGGTGGAGACTGTGACAAACTGGAAAGTGCTCCTTCAAAAAGGGAGTCACACAGCAGATACTTTGCTTAAATCCTATTAGACCATGTGAAAATGTAGGCCTACTGTTAGCAGATCTTCCAGTTTTCCAAGTTGGACACCCTAACCCTACTCTTTTTTTGTACATAAGAGAAAACAACTGATTTTTATATGCCACATGTCAGGCAGTCACCTAGGAGTGGACTCAACTATCTCCTCTGAGGGTTTTTGAGACGACTATTTGCTTCTCACTGCAAGTGGGCCCTTCCAGTTGATTGATGTTCTTTCTTGCCTCTGATCAAGGTGGTGATGTCATGATCTCCCAGGTCAGTCTGAAGCCACACCAGATGAGAGACAGATATTCTTTGCATGAATGAGAGTGTTCTTCCTGCTCTGCCCATGGGATGGACCCTCACCCCACTGGTAAAAGGGTATGGAAAGCAGCAGTGCAATCAAGATTGAAAGTGATCACATTCTAGAAATGCAGTCATTACAGAGTAAGAAGTTAAAGAGAAGACAAGGTTGGAAAATATTGTTTTCCATGTTTATGCTACAAAATTCGGAATGGTAAATGTAACATGTCCAGACAAAAGATTTGCCTCCATATTATGGCTAAGAATTGAATTAGTGGTGATCTTCAACAAAGCACAGTAACCGTTTTTAAGAGAGTCACTGAAAACCCATACTAATGAGCAGTGATGGATGAGTCAGCATCATGCAACCAACACTGAATGAATGGTAGTAGGGAACCGCAGAGGCAAGATCTGTATCATTTCAAAGAAGTTTCTGAAAGCCCTAGCATTACGAATAATAACAGAGTTGCTATCTTTTCTTTGTGGTGGAAGATATTAAATTAACCAAGAATGACATGGTTGACAATAATGATCACAAAGGAAGGTTTCTGGACCTGAAGAGGAAGAGATGGTGCTTGGATCTGTGAAGACTCTCCACATGCACTGATCAGGCAATAAACAGAGAAGTATTCCTTTTTTACCCATTATTCTAAGTCTGTATCAGTAAATTATTATATCTTACTTGGGCCCCTAAATTTTGGAATACATTTCAATCAAATTATTTATAGAGACAGGAGCCTTGCAAAAGAGTTTCCTAGGGTTTGACATCAGGGGTGGCCCTAGGTGACCATATATGTGTGGATCTATTACTAGATTCTATTCTGTTCCACTGGTCTGTATGACACCTCATATATCCCTCCTTTGGCCAACATCACACTGTCTTAATTACTACAGCTTTATAAGTCTTGATATCTGGTCACATAAGACCTTCAACTTCATTCTTCTCTGAGATTGTCTTGAATATTCTTGGACTTCTCCATTTTCATGTAATTTAGTACTAATTGTGTCTCCCCCTCCCACAAGTATGCACACACAAATCTGCTGGGAAATAGATTGGGATTTTATTGAGCCTAAAGGTCAGTTTGAGGAGAATTGCTATTTTTATCATATTGAGTCTTCTTACCCATCAACACTTATGTATTTATTCCAGTCTTAATTAAATCCCCTCAGCAACGTTTTAGAGTTTTCAGTACAGAGATCTTTCACGTCTTTCGTTAAAATTCTTCCTTGGTCTCCTTTCCTCACTCTTCTTCTCTACTTGATTTATTTGTTGATAGTTCTTGAGACTCAGTCTTGAGCTCCCTTTTCTCCTTCCTATACACTCTCTTCTAGGTGGTTTCATCCATTTCTGTAGGTTTATATAGCATCTTCAAATTTATACTTTTTTTTAATCTTTCTTCTGAATTCCAGAATATCCAACTGTCTACTAAATACCTCCACTTTAACGTTGCACAGGCATCTTAAATTTTGCATGACCCAAACTGAATTCCTAACTCCCTACACAAATACACTCCCCAAATCCTTGATCTTCCATTGGTCTCCTTCATTTCAAAAAAGTGCTCAAATCAGAAAATGGTGAGTAATTCCCAAGTCCTTTATTTCCTTCATAGCCCATTTCTAATTCATTGGCAACTTCTGTCCATTCTACTTCTAAATTTTCACAAAAATCCACCTTTCCCTTCCTTCTTCTACCACCCTAGTCCAAGTCCAACAGCCTCCTGATTGGTCTTTTCATTTTTACTCCTGCCCAACATCCACTATTCTGGCCTCAAACCATTCTTTCACGGCAGCTTCAATGGTCTGCGAAAAACATTAATTATATAATGATATCCCTTACCCCTTCTTAAAATCATTTAGTGACTTCCCATTGCACGATTTGTAACTCTGCCTTCAGTGTCCCATGTTATCTTGCCCATGCCCACCTTGCCAGCCCCGCTTCAGGCCACTCCCCCTCCCAGCCTTGTGTGCTCCTTACATGCACTTTATTTCAGTGCCTTGAATATACCAAGCTCTTTTCATTTCAGGGTCTTTGCCCAGAGTTTCCCTCTGTCTTGAATGCTCTTCTTCTAGTGGCATTTATGTCTGGATCTTTCTCATCCTTTGGAAATGATTCCAAGTTGAGCTTTAAGGTAACCTTCTCAGAAAGGCCTTCTTAAATCACCTCATCTAACTTAGATTTCTCTACCCCATTACTTATATCTTTATGACAACTTGTTTGTCTCTATAGCATCATGATGATTTATAATTATTTCTTCGTTTACTTGCTTACTATCTCTTTCCCTCAAACAAGCTCTAATTCCATGAGAGCAGGTACCATGTCTCTCTTGTTCACTACTGTACCTGTAGTACCAGACACATGATAGTTGATCAATATTTGCTGAATGGGGGATGGGGAGGGAGGTCAGGGATAATTATGTGGGGGACACAGAGTATAATCACAATTTGTGGTAATGAACATGGCGCCAGTATGGATCTGGCCATCACAACTTAGGCACGAGTGGTGACAATTTGCTTTGTACCCCATGAATATTCATAACCAATAAAAACCAAAACAAAACATTTAATATATATATATTTGCTGAATTAATAAACTAATGGAGACCTTATGTGTAAGATGCTATAGAGACAAAATAATATAAGGTGTAAAAAGATAAAATCAAACTGATCTATCTATCTTGCATCTGAAATCAAACCTCAAGGTTACAAATGAATTGAAAAACTTTTAATTAATTAACCTAGTCCTACAGAGCAGGCACTCAAAAAGTATTTGCTGAATTGAAGCAATTCAGCATAAGTAAAAGAGAAAGGCACTAAAAATTAAGGACCTCTATTTCTTGTTTAGAGTTCATACCTCCTTTTTAGAAAAATGTTCCATTATTTACAGTTTAAAAAGACTCAAAATATAAGGAATTTTGGAAATGCATAAGGTAATAAACAAAAAAATTAAATATAATCACCCTATAATGGCTACCACTTTGGTGTATTTTTATTCTAAACTTTATTACTAAATATATAATATATAGTTTATAAATATATACATACAATATTTTGTATTTTTTAGTGTTCCATATTTATAACATAAATGTAAGTACGTATGTGTTATAAATGGTATCTTATTAAATTAAGGTTATATTTTATGTAATGTTTCGTAATGCACTTTTTACATGTTACATTATTTTGAACTTCTTTAACATCATCAAATGTTTTTTAAAAATACTTTAAAAAATTTCTGCATAGTATTGCATCATAGTAACGTATCATAAATTATTTAACCAATGTTCTATGTGGGTTTTTTTTAGATTTATCCAATTTTTGTGTTGTAAATATTGCAACACACAAAAATTTATGTACGTGAATCTTTGTACACATTCTGATTACTTGTTTTGGATAAGTTCCTAGAAGTGAAATGTCTAGACCCAAGGGTATGAATTTTTCAAAACTTGGATATACATTGCCAAATTGCCCTTTAGACATGAGCTGGGGTGCATTCCCATCAACAGACTAAGACATTGTTCATTCTTACCCTCACCAACATTGAGTATTAAATCCTCTCAATTTGTTGGGGAAAGTGTTTTAATTCACATATCTTTGATTACAAGTAAAGTTGAAATATACATTTCTGTATGTTTATTAGGATTTTTATATTTCCTCTTTTGTGAACTACTTGCATACCTCTTTTGTTGATTTTTTTATTGGGGTGTACATCTCTCTGATTTGCACTTTATGTATGTAAAGGATATAATATCTGTTAGTCATATGTTTCAAATATTTATTTTCAGTTTATTCTTTGCTTTTTAATTTTGTCAATGTTAATTTATTTAATGTATAAATTAAAATTGTTGTAAAGTCAAATATTTTCCACTGTTTGGTTCTTTTCCATTTGTGCTTAGAAAAGCTTTTCCCAGTCCAATATCAAATAAGAAAAATCACCTATGTGTTTTCTACTTCTTTCAAAAATTTGTTTTAATTAACATTGTAATCCAGCTGAATATGTATGATGAAGTGGAAGTAGGGATATAATTTTGTCTTTGTTTTGTTTTATTTTTCTCCAGACATTTACCCAGTCTACCCAGATCCGGGTGGAAGCACAGCAAGGTCAGGATTGAAAAATGTGAACAACAAAAACAACAAAAAATGAAATAAAAAAAAGAAAGAAATATGGAAACAGACATAGGGGAGCCAATATATAAAGACTACAAAAGAGAGAATTAAAATAACAGGACAGAAAATGCTGTAAATTATAATTTTTAAAAAATCACTTCAAGCTAAAAGATTACTTTAATTTACAGATAGAAGACATGTGCCATGTTCTAGGAAAAACAAACCAAGAACAGTCAACATCAAGTTAATTTACTTGATCAAATTACCTATAAGGGAAAGATAATAGGCTGCCCTCACATTTTCTCATGGTAACATTCAGTAACAGTAAAAGTCAGCAGCTCTGTTCTCAAAGATTCTCAGAAAGGTTGACCCAAGAATTTTATACCCAGCCAAACTGTCATTCAAGTATAAAGACAGCTGCAAAAACAATTCTGAACGTGTAAGACTCAGAAACTATAGTTCCCAAGCATTCTCCTTAAACTACTGAACATAAGCCAACCAAGAGATGTTAGCATTAACCCTATTTAACCATACGACTAAGATTAAAACAAATCTAGGAAATTTGGCAACAGAACAGAGTGTAAATGTTATAAATCCTATCAATTATACAAAGTAGAAATTATATAAATTAAAATAGTTTGGAAGGGGAGCAAATGTGTAAGTATATGTATGCTAAATTTCTCATCATATGTAGTTGGGAGGTTAAAATAATTTATTTAAAGCTGATGAAATAATAAAGACATAAAATATTTAAAGGCAAATATTAAGGAAGACAAAATGATAAACTAGGAGTGGGAAGGGAAATAACACTTTTCATAGTAAAGAGTTAAGAGATACTATCTGATAAAATAGAAGTCTAAGGGTATTATGTAACATTTTGATTGGAAAATAAGCACCAGAACAAAATACAAACATTCCAATTTATCAGAATACCCACAAGAATCAAAGTAATCATAGACCACAGACTAAAAGAAAAAGGCTAGAAACCAGAAAGCATTATATAAAATACTATGATAAAACTGAGACGAAGTATATCTGTCATACTAGTAAATATAAAAGGGTGAAACAAATATGTAATTTTTTTGTGACTCACAAAGCAAAAATCAAAACACATACCAAAAAGGCAAAGGCATACCAAGCATAGACAAAGACATTCCAAGCAATCTTAAAAAATAGAAAATAAAAAAGGATGTGGCAGAGACAGTTTGTCCCTTCCAAATATTTATTGATTTCTCTGCCTTCTCCAGTCTTTCTTGTGGAACGAGTGAGCCGATAACTAATTCTAGCCGATAGACTAGAAACAGAAATAACTGTCACTTTGTCACTGAGATAGGTAAGAACCAGCATACCTCTCCATCCCTCTCATGCTCTGCCATGTATTCCCAATTGTATAGCTACTAGATGGAACAGGGCAACCCAACACACACTGGACTTGGCATAAGCAGGAAATAAATATTTTGTTAATCCATTAAAAATTTGGGCTTTAATTTTTAGTGCAATATAGCCTGGTCTACTTGGATTAATACACAGAACCTGTGATCTTAATATCAAACCAAAGCAATTTCAGGGGGAGAAAAGTGAAAACAATAACAAAAGGGTACTTTTAAATGATAAAGGAGGGAATTATTCACAAAGAATATATAGCATTTATGAATACCTATGCACCAAAGAGCTTAGAATCAATCAGCATTCATAAAGAAAAAATTACAGAAAATAGGAAAAAGAGTACCATTTTCTTTTAAATGATATTTTGATATCTTTCTCTCAGTTCATGACAGAGCAGGTAAATAGAACATTTGTAAGGACGTAGAAAACTTAAATTACAAAATTAATAATTTAGATCAAATTGTAACGTATTGAACTCTGAACCCTAAAAACAAAAAATATATAAATAAATATTTTCTCAAACCCTCATGGAACTTTCACAAAAAGAACTCACATATTAAACCACAAAGGAAACTACAGTAAATTCCAAAATAAAAACTATACTAGCAAAAATTTCTGTTTACAATACAATAAAATCAAAAACTAACACTAAAACAAAAAAGAAAAAAGATTTTACCATTTAAAAATTTTTTAGCTTCCTCATAAATGACTTCTGGGTCAAAAAGCAAAATAAATCTGAATTTGCCAGAAATGTAGAAAATAACAATAGTGAAACACTACATTTCTGAATCAATGAGTTATATCTAAGATAGTGCTTACAGGAAAATCTTTAAATATTTATACTAATAAACAAGACAGAATAAATATTAATGAATTAAGCATTTAATTCAAGAAGTTAGAAAACAAATGCCCAAGGAAAACATGTGAAAAGAATTATGAAAAATAAAAAGGGAAGTTAAAAAATTAGAAAACATAAAAAGGATAAAACATAACTTAACCAGCTGCTGGTTCTTTGCAAATATAAATAAAATAGATAATGTGTTAGCTAATCTATTCAAGAGAAAGAGAAGAAAGTACAAATCCCAATTTTTTTTTTTTTTAAAGATGACCGGTAAGGGGATCTTAACCCTTGACTTGGTGTTGTCAGCACCACACTGACCCAGTGAGCTAACCGGCCATCCCTATATGGGATCCGAACCCGTGGCCCTGGTGCTATCAGCGCCACACTCTCCCGAGTGAGCCACGGGCCAGCCCAACAAATACCAATTTAAAAATTATACACATGAAAATATCCACAAATATAGAGGAAATTAAAAGAATCCAAAGAAACCACATTGCCCATGCCCAAGAAAATACATTTGAAAAATTAAAAGGGATACTTTTCCTAGAGGAATGTAATTTACAAAAACTGACACCAGAAGAGAGAGAAAATCTAAGCAAACCAATTACCATACGAGAAATAAAGCAACTTGTTAAAAGACTTTAGCTTTGCCTGATCTCCTACCCTCCCAATATCTTGCTTGAAAGAAAGGAACAGGTCTAGATATTTTCAGAGGAAAAATTTTCCAAGTCTTTAATAAACAGATTACTACAATGCTATTTAAATGGTTCCAGAACTTAGACACAGAAGAAATACTTCCAAGTTATTTTTATAAGTCTAACATAATATCAACATCAAAAACTGACAAAAATACCACACAAAAAATACTACACAACAATCTCAGGTGTGAATATCAATGGAAAAAAGCTAAATAAAATATTAGCAAATAAAATCTAGTCACTTAACAGAGAAATACAACATAAACTAATTAGATATATTTTAGGAATTCAAAGATATTTTAATATTAGAAATCATCCATCAAAAGAGGAAAAGCTACCTCAGAGGTACTGACATGGTATTTAAGATTGTTATAAAAACAGCTGGAACACTATTCACAACTGGAGAAAGTATAAATTTGTATACTCACTTTGAGAAACTGTTTCACAGTACCTACAAAATGGAACATATGCATACCTTATTATGTCTTAGGTATATGTCCCACAGAAATGCATGCTTATGTTCATCAGACTTGTATAGGAATGCTCATAATAACCAAAAAGCCAAAAACACCCAAAACATTTAGCAACAGTGAAACAAATACATAACTTGTGGTGTATTTGTGCAATAGACTACAAACAATTAGAATGAGCAACTTTTGAATACACACAACATGGGTCAATCTCGCTGACATAATGTCGAGTAAAAGAACACTACACTATTTATATAAAATGCAAAACCAGACAAAACTAATCTATGGTGTTAGAAGTCAGGATAATGTCTAGTTACTCTTGGGGAGGCTATTACCTGGGAGGGGTGTATGGAGTCTTCAGGGACACTGAAAATACTTTTTTTTAACCTGGTTGTTGGTTACACAGGTGTGTTCACTTTATAAGCCACGATACCAATGACTTGTGAACTTTTCTGCATGTATTTTAGACTTCAAGATAAAGTTTACATTATAATAAAAGGATGCCCTTGAATGTCTCATACTCAGGGTAAGTCCACCCTTTTCCTCCTGCTCCCTACTCACACCCCCATAGACAGGAGTCAAAAGGAAGCCCAGGACTTTGCCTGTTTGTGACGAAGCTCCCACCTCCATCCTCACCCTCCCTATAACTCTCACAGTCCCATTACCACTATATGCAGAGAGGCCACCAGGAATAATTTCATTATGCCTTTATTTGTGTTTACCTTCATTGCCACAAGAAGCCCAGGACCTCCTTCCATCCCTCCCCCTGAACTCTAATCCTTTTCCTGGCTCCGTATCTCTTACCTCTCCAAATTTTGAAGGATTTCACTGTTCCATCAGGTGGTCTTCAGCAAAATCCTCAAATCTCAGCCTCTTCTCTGATAGTCCCCTTTAGCTTCTTTCTCTAACAGAACCTGCCTCTCACTCTGAGGACATTTCAACTCTCTCCTGGTGGGACACTTTCTCCCCTGTATCCTTCTACCATGGGGCACATGATGGGGTAGGGCTTCTTGCTGTGTGTGGCCATTCCTGATCACCTTTCCTCTGTCTTCTGTAAAACTCCCAGGCTAGAATGTCATATTTTCAGGCTTTAATACCCTTCCTCATTGTTGCATTCACCTGCCACCCCCAGGTGCATTTTTACTTTTGCCCCCCCGTCACTCTCTCCAATACTTCTGTCATCATTCTTGATTTTTTATGATCCACAAAGATGATCCTTTCAACCTCCTGGCCACTCTGTTCCTCCACCTCCCCTTGTCCACTGTTCTTCTCCTCCTGGTCTCAGCCACTCACCCTCGTGGTAACACCCTACGGTTTATAATTGCCTTAACTGCACCTCCTCCATCATCACAATTTCAAGGATGTCCACCCTCTGACCAGCACCTCCAACCTTTCTGGCTCACTCTCTCTGTTATTTTGACTTAAAAACATTTTCATCTCTTTCCACTGAGACCTACAAATACTATTAGTGCCATGATTGTTCATCTCCCTCATTTTGATGGTTAATTTTATGTGTCAACTTGGCTGGGCTAAGGGATGCATAGATATCTGGTAAAACATTACTTCTGGGTGTGTCTATGAGGGTGTTTTCAGAAAAGATTAGCATTTGATCAGTAGACTAAGAAGATCACTTCCACCAATGTGGGTGGGCACCATCCAATCCAATGAGGTTCTGAACAGAACAAAAAGATGGAGAAAGGGCAAATGCACTCTGTCTCCTCCTGCCCTTGGACACTGGCACTTTTGGTTCTTGGACCTTCGGACTCAGACCCAAACTTAACACCAGAACCCTCCTACCATCAGGCATTCGGACTTGACTGAATTACACCACAGGTTTTCCTGGTTCTCCAGCTTACAAATGGCAGATCATGAGACTTCTTGGGCTTTATAATCATGTGAGCCTATTTCTACTTTTTTAAAACAAGGATATGCACATTTATTTGTTCAAATAACAGATATGTAAACTGAATAACAGATTAATTACAAAGTATTCGGTAGAAAGTAGGGCTTCTAATTTTCATAAAAACTGGAAATGTAAAACTTATCAAAATTCACATATTTCATTTTATAATCTCTACATTTATTTGAAATACCTCTCTAAAGTCTTCCAAAAGCATGCAAATATTAAATTAATATCAACAGAGGAAGATGAATAAACTTTTCAAAAGCAAATTTATTTCTAAGCAAATCAACAAGTCCACTTAATAAAAAGAAATCAAGAACAGATGCTAAATATCTAAATTTAGCAATATAAGTTACATAAAAAATCAATACAATAGAATATAAACACGAGGGCACTTCAAAAAGTTCATGGCAAAATAGAATTGAAAGATAATGGAAATCTTTCCATGGACTTTTTGATGTTATCGTTTAAGTTTTTCCTTTTTTTCTTTTTTAAAATAAAACTAAGATCATAGAAAGTATGTTCTTTGACCACAATAACAGAAGGAAAATTTAGAAAACTTACAAATGTGTGGAAATTAAACAACACTTTCCTAAAAAAAAAAATGGGTAAAAAGAAAAATTATGGGGAAATTAGAGAGTACTTTGAGATAAAGAACAAAGCACAACATATAAAAATTTACAGGCTGCAGGGCTCATGCAGCACCAAGAGGAAAATTTATACTTGTAAACATCTGTATTCAAAATAGGAAAAATCTCAAATCAGTAATGTAAACTTCTACCTTAAGAAAATCGAAAAAGTAGAACAAACTAAACCAAAAGCAAATTTAAGTAGGAAATAAAGATTGCAACAGAAATATACAAAATAGGAAATTAAAAAACAAAAGAGAAAATCAACAAAACCAAAAGTTGATTCTTTAAAAAGATAACAAAATTTGAAAACCTTTACTAGACTGACCAAGAAAAAAGAGAGAACAGCAAAATTACTAAAATCAGAAATAAAGTAGGGGCATTATTACATTGTCACTATGGCTTTTTGTGGTGGTAAGATTTAGTTTGTCTTTCTTATTTGTATTTTTGTTCTACCAGTGGGTTTTGTTCTTTCTTGTGTATTTGTGGTAGTAATTATCATTTTTCAGATTCCAGATACAGAACACCCTTGAGGATTTCTTGTAGGGCTGGTTGTGTGGTGGTGAACTCCTGCAGCTTTTGTTTCTCTGGAAAATACACTATTTTTCCTCATTTCTGAAGGATAGCTTTGCTGGGTACAGTATTCTTAGCTGGCAGCTTTTTTCTTTTAGTATTTTGAATATATCATCCCATTTTCTTCTGGCCTGCAGAATTTCTGTTAAGAAGTCTGATGTTAGTCTGATAAGGTCTCCCTTATAGGTAACTTGACACTTTTCTCTTGCTTTATTTAAGATTTTGCCAGTTTGTCTTAGAGAGGATCTTTTAGAGTTGAATCTGTTTGGGGATATTTGAGCCTCCTGGATCTGAAGGTCCATGTCTCTCCCTATACCTGGGAAGTTTTTCATTATTGTTTCATTGAATAGGTTTTCTATGCCTTTTCCTTTCTCCCCCGCTTCTGGAACAACCATGATTCAAATGTTTGTGCACTTAAGGTTGTCTCCTAGCTCTCTTAGATTTTCTTCATTTAAAAAAAATTGTTTTCCTTTTTTTTGTACAGTTATCTTTGTTTCTCTGGAAAGTAATACAACATCTTCTTTCTTCCTTCATTACCCAACTTACATTCTGTAATCCATAATTATAACCACTCTCTTACATCAACCATCTTGTCCTTCTTTCACTTCATGATATTAATCTCCCTATTTTGAACTAGAGTTTTTAGTAAGGAAGAAAGGAGATGCAGATTCAATATCAATGAGGTTAAATGAAAACTCTGTGGTCCTGAATTTGAACTGGATATACTAGTATAAACTTATGATATAATTTTTTTCTCTTAGAACAAAATTTTATTTTAAATATTTTTGATGTGGTTATTGTATTAAATTTTAAAACATTAAATCAGAATTGCATTTTTGAAATAGTAAGTAGTCAGTTCTCATATTCTTTATTTTATGTGGAGTATACTAACATTTATAAAGCAAATGTATTTCACAGGGCCTAGTTTCCAAAGCCCTGTAGTTTCAGGTTTAACCTAACTTTTTAAAATTACATATAGAAATGGTAACCTTGCAAAAGACAGGAAACTTTCCATAGGCTAAAGTCTCTGATGTAGATAAAGAATTGTAACACAGCAAGGATAGATGCCCTTGGAGCAGGTTAACCTACTGATTGATATGTTAAGTTGCTTTATTGTTGTGTAAACATACTAAGGAAATTGTTGTAGGGAAAGAAAATGTTTGCTAAGAACAAGGTTTGGTTGGTGGATCAACTTAACCTTTTGTAAACTGCATTATGCAATGTCACTTTGTTACTTCATTGATGTTACCAGCTTCTATTGTTAAACTATACTTAGCCGTAACTCCACCTATGTTCCTTTTCTGTAACTTCCTGGCCTAGAGAATAAATTCTGAGACAGAACTCCAGCTCAGAGCTAATTTCCCAAAGGAGGAATACCTCTCTCTTGAGGGTTCCAGGAAATTAACCCCTTTGGGGTGTCTCACTGCTCAGAGAAAATGGGCCTTGAGTAATCCTTTTTGCATCTCTGTCACCCCGTGTGAGGCAAAGCAACAATTTTAAATTTTTTGCTGAATTCTATTTCAGTTAAAATATTCATTAAGGGCTGGCAAGTTAGCTCAGTTGGTTAGAATATTGTGCTGCTAACACCAAGGTCAAGGGTTCAGATCCCCAAATCGGCCAGCTACAAATATATATATATTTTTTACATATAAATATATGCTTATTAAAATTTAAATATTTTTGTATGTTTACAAAAATGAAAATGTCCAAGTACAATATGATTTTTTGTTCATTCTTCTCTTTTTAACATTTCTGCTATCTGTATGCACTTTTTGGTTGTAGATTATTAAGTATAATATTAGGTTTATATGAACCTTTTTTTTTTAAAGTAATTCAATCTGTATTCTAACTTCTTGGAATATTTTTATCTTTTTATCCTAATTTTTTTATTGAAACATAGTTGATTATACATATTTGTGGGGTATAGAGTTGACTATCAATACTTGTGTACAATGCGTGATGATCAAATCAGGATAATTAGGATTTTCATTGTTATAAAATGTAATCATAATTTGTGTCACTTAGCCAATTTCTCACTGATCACCCTTCCTTTCCCCATTTCCTATCTCTACTAGCTACAGTACTCTTTTCTCCTTCTGAAAGTTCAACATATTTTTGTGATTGTTCTTTCTTTCTTTCTTTCTTTTTTCTTTCTTTCTTTTCTTTCCCTTCCGTCCTTCCTTCCTTCCTTCCTTCCTTCCTTCTTAGCTCCCACCTATAAGTGAGGACATGTGGTATTTCTCTTTCTGTGCCTGGTTTATTTCACTTTACATAGTTTTCTCCAAGCTCATCCATGTTGCTGTAAAAAGCAGAATTTCATTCTTTTTTATGGCTGAGTAGTATTCCATTGTGTATATATACCACAATTTCCTTGTTCAGTCGCCCATTGATGGACATTTATGTTGGTTACATACCTCGGCTATTATAATAGACAAAGGCTGTGATAAACATGGAAGTTCAGGTATCTTTTCAACATGAAGATTTCCATTCCTTAGGTATATACCCAGTAGAGGGATTGCTGAATCATATGGTAGTTATATCTCCATATTGTTTTCCATAATAGCTGTACTAAGTTACAGTACCACAAACCATGCAGCAGCGTTCCTCTTTCTTCAATCCTCATCAGCATTTGTTATTCATGGTCTTTTTGATAATAGCCAGTCTAACTGGGGTGAGATGATATCTCAGTGTGGTTTTGATTTGCATTTCCCTGATGATTAGTGATGTTGAACATTTTTTTATGTACACATTGGCCATTTCCATGTCTTCTTTGAGAAATGTCTATTCAGCTCCTTTGCCCATTTTTTAATTGAATTAGTTTTTTATTTACTGTTAAATTGTTTGAGTTCCTTGTATATTCTGGATATTTATGCCTTGTCAGATGTATAGTTTATAAGTATTTTCTCCCATTCTGTAGGCTGTTCTTTCACTATGTTGATTGTTTGTTTCACTGTGCAGAAGTTTTTAGTTTGATGTAATCCCATTTGTTTCTTTTGTCTTTTGTTGACTGTGCTTTTGGGGTCATATTCGTAAAGTTTTTGTCCAGTCTTATAACCTGAAGTTTTTTCCCAATGCTTTCTTCTAAAAGTTTTATAGTTTCAGGCCTTATATTTAAGTCTTTAATCTATTTTGAATTGATAGATGGCAAGAGGTACAGGTCTAGTTTCACTCTTCTACATATGGATATCCAGTTTTCCCAGAACCAATTGTTGAAGAGGCAGTCTTTTCCCCAGTGTACGTTTGTGTTGCCTTTGTCAAAGATCAGTTGGCTGTAAGTATGTGAACTGTTTTCTGATTTCTCTATTCCATTCCATTGTTCTGTGTGTCTGTTTTAATGATCATACCATGCTGCTTGGGTTACTATCGTTTTGTAGTACAGTTTGAAGTCAGGTAGTATAATGCCTCCTGCTTTATTTATTTACTTTTGTTCAGAATTGCTTTGAGTATTCAGGGTCTTTTGTTGTTCCATATGAATGTTAGGATTGTTTTTCTATTTCTGTGAGGAATGTCATTGGTATTTTGATGGAGATTGCATTAAATCTGTTGATCACTTTGAGTAGTATGGACATTTTCACAATGTTAATTCTTCCAATCCATGAATATGGAATCTCTTTCCATCTTTTGGTGTCCTCTTTAATTTCTTTGAGCAGTGATTTGTCGTTCTCATTGCAGAGATTTTTCACCTCCTTGTTTACGTATATTCCTAGTATTATTATTATTATTTTGGTAGCTCTTGCAAATCTGATTGCTTTCTTGATTTCTTTTTCTGCTAGCTTGTTGTTGGAGTATAAAAATGCTACTGATTTTTGTATATTGATTTTGGGGTTTTTTTTTTTTTGTCCTTTTTGAGACTGGCCGCACCATGCTCAGTCAGTGAGCACTGTGAGTGCACTGGTCATCCCTATATAGGATCCGCGGCGGGAGCGCTACTGCGCTCCCAGCGCAGCACTCTCCCGAGTGCGCCACGGGCTCGGCCCTTGATTTTGTATCCTTCAACTTTACAATTCATTTATCAGCTCTAAGAGTATTTTGGTAGAGTCTTCATGTTTTTCTATATATTGGATTGTTTCATCTGCAAACAGGAACAATTTGACTCTGTCTTTTCCGATTTGGATGCCCTTTATTTCTTTCTCTTGGCTGAATGCTCTGGCAAGTACTTCCAATACTATGTTGAATAGGAGAGGTGATAGTGGGCATCTTTGTCTTGTTCCTGTTCTTAAATGAAAAGCTTTCAGCTTTTCCCCATTCAGGATGATATTGGTGGTAGGTTTGTCACATGTGGCCTTAATTGTGTTGAGACACTTTCCTTCTATACCTAGTTTGTTGAGAGTCTTTATCATGAAGGGATGTTGAATTTTGTCAAATGCTTTTTCTGTTTCTATTGAGGTTATAATATGGTTTTGTCCTTGATTTTATTGATGTGGTGTATCCCATTTATTGATTTGTGTATGTTGATCCATCCTTGCATCCCTGGGATGAATCCCACTTAATAATGATGTGTAATCTTTTTGAAGTGCTGCTGTCTTCCGTTTGTGAATGTTTTGTTGAGGATTTTTGCATCTATGTTGATCAAAGATATTGACCTGTGGTTTGATTTTTTTGTTGTGTCTTTGATTTTCATATCAGGGTGATGCTAGCCTCATCAAATGAGTTTGGGGGAATTCCCTGTGTTTCAATTTTTTTGGAATAGTTTGAAAATGATTGGTATTAATTCTTCTTCAAAGATTTGGTAGAATGTAGCCATGAAGCTGTTTGGTCCTGGGCTTTTCTTTGTTGGGAGACTGCTGATTACTACTTCAATCTCACTTCTCATTATTGATCTGTTCAGGTTGCCATTAATCTTTGAAACACACACACATTTGCCAGATCTCTCCACTAAAGAGGCCTAAAACTAATGGCCACCCCAATTGCAATGAATACTCTTAATGTCCACATTATAGTCTCTAATAATTTCTCACTAAAAGTAACCAAGTCTTCTTAGGGAAATATCCACTTACAGATGTGGGGTAGGAAATGTGCCATATAAGTCTGGAACATCTTTTCATACAAGAGAGTAAAGAAGCTACCAGTCACTTTGAACACATCTACAGAACTCAGGAACCATTTCAATAGGTTCCCACTAGCCAAAGATAGAACAATTTGGGAATCAATAAAGACAATAACTTGAATGGACTAAAAAACATCAAATATTTTAAAAATCTATGCATTCATAATGATATAAAACAAACAAAACAAATCTCACTGGTCAACTTTGATGATCTTAAGAATCAACTAGTTTATTGAAAACTAGTAAATAAAGGGGAAGAATCCTACCTTTCTTATATGAATGGATCTCAGGTGACTATAACTCAGTATACATACAAATAGTTGATGAGGGAAGTATCTCTGTTTAGAAGTATTCTAGCTAATAAATGGGAAAAAGTGATAAACTTATAATATCATCATTTTGCAAGCCCTAATGAATCAATAAACCTAGGAAATAATTATCAATGGCTCCTAATACCACAAAAAAGAAAAACAATCACGTTATTTTGTTCCCCCCATGACCAAGATAAAACTTGAATTTGATCACATTCCTAGATTTAATTACCAATACACAGGAAATACAGAGGAATGAAAGAATATGATAACCTCATGGGGTGCCAATCAGCACAATCCACGCTACAGGGACCTCTACAAAATAAATTACCTGATTTTTTTCACAAAAATTTGCAAAGAAAAAAAGAACTAGAGGATAAACCTATAGATTAAAAGAGATTTGAGAGGCATAGCAAAAAACTGCATATATGGATTTGACTTGGATCCCAATTCAAACAAATGAGCTGGAAAAAAAAAAGAAAGAAAACCTTAACGACAATTAAGGAAATATGTTCACTGATTGGATATTTGAAGATATTAAGAAATTATTGTGTAATATTTTCAGATATAATAATTATTATAGCTGTTTTTCTTTCAAGCTACTGTCTTTTAGATATATATACTTAAATAGTCACAGATGAAATTATCTGAAGTCTTGGATTTGCTTTAAAATTATTTGGATTGGAGGGGGAGAGAGTTGGGAGATAGATGAAGATGAAATTGGGTATGAGTCAAAAATTGTTAAAGTTGGACGAAGGAGTTTCAATATCCTATTCTCTTTACTTTTGTCATGCTTGAAATTTTCTATAACAAAATGTTTTAAATAGTTATAATGGAAGAAAAGATTCGCTTAACAATAGCAACAAAAATACAAAACACCTAGAAATATCAGTAATATGTATATGAAAACAAAACTTTAAAGCATTACTGAAAGACACAATTGAAGACCTTAGCAAACTATTGGACNAAAACAAAACTTTAAAGCATTACTGAAAGACACAATTGAAGACCTTAGCAAACTATTGGACGGTAAGCCTCATCATAGGTAGATGATTTTCCTTCCCATAACCTCCCTCCAAAATGTAATCTGAGTGAAATGCAATCCCAATAAATAAGAATGTGTTCTTCTAAGCCACATAAGCTGATTCATATATAAAAATGAGCATACATGAAAATTCAGAGTATTGGGGGAGGAAGAAGAACGGTAAAAGGACAAGCCCTACTAAATATTAAAATATTATGGTATTAGTGCAAGAATAGACATGTCAGTGAAAGAGAAAACAAAATTCATAAATAAATCTAAAAACATAAGCATGAGTATGGATGATATTTTATATCTGTAAAGAAAAGATGGATTATTTCATAATGACATTGAGTTACGGGTAATAATTTGAAAAACAAATTAGACTTGGATCTATACCAATAGGATTCTAGGTATGCTACAAACTCAAAAGCCTGAAGGAAAAGAATTAAAAACCAGTCTAAATAAACAGCAAACACAAAACAAAGCAGAAACAAAACATTTTTTAAAAGCCAAAGTCAAAAGACAAACCAGGAAAAAATATTGCACCTCATGTCACAATTTTATTAATGTGTAAAGAGTTCTTATAACAGAAAAGAAAAGAATAACAACTCAATAGGAAAGCAGGATACAGGCTATAAATATGAATGGCCAGTCTGCAGCAAATGCAAATGACATTAGAACACGTGAGAAGATGTGTAAGTCACCAGTGCAAGTTCACAACACAACAAATTTTCACGGATGTGAGGAAACAGGTGCTCATATGTTCTTAGTGTGAGTGAAAAATCATTAAAATAGTTTTTAAGAGAAATTTGGCAATATTTTCCAATTTAAAAATATACATACCCTTTTACCCAGAAATTTTGGCATAGAATTTCCACTCTAGACATACTTACAATGTTGAAATGAGATATGCACAAGTTTATTTACTGCAGTATTATTTGTCATAGCAAAAGACCAAAGACACCCTAAATGCTCACCAGCAGGGTCTGGTTAATAAATCATGGTAAGCCCAGACAATGAGATACACAGTTAAAAAGAATGAGTCAGGCCTTCACGTACAATATGCAAGGATATTCTAATAAACTTACTATACTAAACACACTATTATGTGGAAAAAACACACAAAGTTTAGAATAGTACACAGCCATTCAGTAAAAAGGGCAGAAAAAGAATACAAGAAA
>NW_007726396.1:231650-233811 GCF_000696425.1 Galeopterus variegatus | reverse complement strand
TTAATTAGTGGCTTGTTATTGGGTATCAAGATCTTGGGTCCTGAGTTCAAGAAATGATTCACTTTCTATACAGTTCTGTGTAAATTACTCAAGGTTTAAGAATCTTGGTTTCTTTACCTCTGAAATAGTTAACAGTAATCCCTTCCATCCTTATAGAAATTGCTGCAAAGACCATTGAAGATAATATATGTGAAAGTATGTTACAAACTACCAAGTTTTCAAAAATGCATGGTGTCATGTTTATAGAGAAAAAATTCAAAATATGTGGTGTAAACGTTGAGTGATACAGGATTACAGAGATGGGCAAGATCAGATAGACCAGATCTGTGCTGTAGCCACTTGCCACGTGTGGCTGTTGACACTTGAAATATGGCTAGTCCAAATTGAAATGTGCTGTAAGTGTAAAATAGATGCTGGATAAGACAGTTCAAGAACGACTCCCTCAAGGCAAGATTTGGATTTGATCTGAAAGGAGGAACAGGACTTAGAAGGACAGAGAAAAGGAGTGAAGAATTTCAGGCATTACCAGCAGCATGTGCAAACATACAAGAGGGTCCTAGGGAATGGTCAATTTCATGTCACAGTGAAGAAACTGCCTGTTTTTTGGGGAGGGATCCAGGTGAAAAGAGACAGCATTGGATAAATAATGTGAGTCTAGATAATGAAGAACTTTGAAGACCAATCTGAAGTTTGCACCTCATTGGGAGTGTTTGTAAAGCAAATTTGAGTGTAAAGCACATTGAGGCAGGGAATGATACCTGCCAAGCAATGTGTTAGCTACAGTCAAGTTTTTATTATCCAATTGCAAGATGTATGTTCACTATGTTTGCTTTATTCCAAGATTATCCAGATTTGAGATGTTCCATTATTGATGGAGAAGAAGGAAATGGGAAATAGAAACGGGGAGAAAGGAGCTAATATTTGTTAAAAGCATAGAGTACTATGTTAGGCATATGACATACACCACCACCCCCTTTGTTTTTGCACAATCCTATGAGAATCCAGTTTTAGTCTCTACTTTACATAAGGTCAGATCATTCAGAAACAGGTTCCAAAAATTGTTTCATTATTCTATGCAGGACTAATACTGGAAGCCAGTTCTGACTGACCAACTCTTACTATAAAATGCTATCCATTAAAAACAAAGAAAGGAAAAGGTGAACTGAAAACCATGCAATTGAACCTATTTTTTCGTTTATAAATATACACAGTAAAAGATTGAAAGGGGATGCATTCAACAAAATACTGGTGGATTTGAATAATGAATTTTCTACTTGTAGCTCCTGGACTATAAATAAGACAGACTTAACTGTACTCATGCATTAACATATCTGAGAAGGAAGGGCAAATTTCAAATGGTGGCTTTTAACTAGATGAAGGATTTGTTTGCTTTTAACTGACCACAAATTTAGTGAGAAATTTAGAGTGGCATGGCATTACAGTGGTTCAGATTTTGAATCTCTTTGTAGGAGAAACATGGGGCAGGGAAAGAGCCAGAACACATGACATTAAGTAACTAAAAGGGGAGGAAATAGTTTATCTCTTATTCTTCCCAAGGAGACTGTAATAAAACAGGGTGGTTTAAAAGTAAGGGAAAAAATGAGGTACACATGAAAAATAGATCCTGAGGTAGTAGGGGTGGCTTGGGGAATTATAGCTACCTGCTATTTCTTTCTCTTTTAGGTTGGGGTGGTGGTGGGTGACATGATTTACATGTTTATGAATTTCTAATGTAAAAGGTATTCATGCTAAACAAAGACCATAAGCTTATGGTACAATACAGTCTCTGCAAGGAAGGGACATGTCTAGTCAAGCTGTCAAAAATCACCAAAAGTCTCTCAGCATGTGCCCCTTTGCTATTCTGGAAGCTGTGTCAATCTTTTGAAACAAGCTATATATTTTTGGCAACACACCAAAGAGTGATGTAAACTCTGAAGCCTGATAAGTTGCATCCTAGTTGTAGCTTTTTCTCAGAAAATGTTGGTTTGTCTGTTAGAACAACTTTTATTTTTTATTTTATTTTTTTTATTTTTATTTTGTCAATATACAATGTAGTTAGTTATTGTGTCCCATCACCAAAACCTCCCTCCCTCCTCCCTCTCCCCCCTCCCACCCAGATGTGTCCCCTCCATTTTCTCGTTGTAAGAGCTTCAAAAAAAAA
>NW_007726396.1:216733-231102 GCF_000696425.1 Galeopterus variegatus | reverse complement strand
TTTTATTTTTATTTTGTCAATATACAATGTAGTTAGTTATTGTGTCCCATCACCAAAACCTCCCTCCCTCCTCCCTCTCCCCCCTCCCACCCAGATGTGTCCCCTCCATTTTCTCGTTGAAAGAGCTTCAAAAAAAAAAAAAAAAAAGTTGAGGTTGTAGAACAACTTTTAGAGGATGCAAAGGGAGAGAATTTATTGACTGGAATAATAGCTGACAACATTAGAATGTTAGAGAAAACCCAACTGAAGAGAACTAGATGTTAGAAACTCTTAGATTATAAAAATTTACCTTAATATTTTTTTACGATTCCTAGAATTAGAATAAATACCTAGAATTAGATTCTGCAGGACTGAAGTGCAAACAGTTCTGGGCAAAACAGATTTAATGGAGAAGTCTGCTGTTGTTTTCAACTACATCTGCACTTAAGATGTAAGTGTTTTTTAAGTGCCTACCCTGTTCCTGGCACTGATGTCAGGGAGTTTTTAAAGATGAATGAGACAAGTCCCTACTCACAAAGAACATATAATTTAGCAAAAGATATATAATCAAATAACATTACAAGATAGTATAAAATAAGAGCCATGAATGGTATAAACAGAAGTAGATCACCACAATATCTAAACTTGTGCGTCATTTCGAGTAAAAAGAACAGAAACATTTATCACTATCGATTCCATGTAAAATTCTGTCGCGAACTAGTGGGAGATGGGAAGAGAGGATTAGTTCTTGCTGCTGCTTCTGATGCTTTTGATGTTGGGACCAAGATATACTTTAGAAAATAGATTTCTATAGCTCTTCCAGACAAGTTCTCTTAGTAATATGGATGATAGATATCCCAGATGTTAGATATCCCAAATTCAGATGTTAGGACCCTTATTGTGAAAAATAAAAAAATAAAACTAGAACTAATGAAAGAATTCATAATTGTTTCTTTTAATTACATTAAATTTGCAAGAGCAAAAACCAAAACTTTGAGGGTTAAAGGCGGAATGACAGCCCTGTCAGAGTACCTCATTTCTTTGTTCCAAAAGCATAATAATTCAGATTACATTAAGCACTCTCACTTATGAGGTTAAGTAAAAGGCAAATAACACATTCCTGAATTGTGCAAATAAAGAGGTGAGCAATAATGTGAAATATTGCTTGCATCATCTTATAAATTTGACACTGAATTTTCTATCAGGAAAAAACTGTGATTTCAATTTCTAAATGGTATGAATAAAGTTAGACAGTTTTGGAATCTGGATTTACATATTGATTTGGTTTATACAGTCTTATAAACTATCCCTTATGCTAGGAAATTAAGACAACAGATATTATCAGTATTTCGGTTATAATTCATCATCAGTGTGGGGGGTAAGACAAATGGGTAAATATAATAAGCTGTCTCCTCAAAAAAATTCTGTAGCATTCTTTGAGATGGTATCAGAAAAGAATGTTTCAAATTTTGGAGTTCATGTTCTTTTGGTTATCTATTTTTAAAATAATTTGATGGAATTAAACAAACACATTAACTAATTAATATGATGGGGAAATGTTTAATCATACTATTAGTTTTAAAAGGTCAATTATAAATGAAATAATAGTTGTTGCCAACTTAGCTAAGATCGTTTTTAATAAGGATAAACACTATTGTGAAAATGTGTGATTTAATTGGCACTTTTACACATTGCTGGTGTAAAGTTCATTGGAACCATTGTTTTTCCAAAGCGATTTAATAATATATACCAAGAGCTTTTAAAGTATTCAAGCCCTTTGACTCACTGCTCTTAATTCGTGGAATCTCATCTTACTGAAAAAAATAGAAAGGTTCTAGAAATTTTATGAACAAAGATCCATTAACGGAATAAAAGACCCTTTAATCTGACTGAATCAATTTAGTTATGTACTCACCAGTGGGCCAAGGGAAATGCTCAGAGCATGTGCAGACAAGTTAAGCCTAGGAGTCTAAAGCAGCCATTGGAAGGAAAATCGGAAGACCAAGACTGGCTTAGTCTATCACTAATGACCCCCAGACCTGGAGTCAATTTCTAAAGCTACATTCCTGTTACACAATGGAAGGGGGAATTTGATGCATGATAGGAACGGACTTCCATGACCACCACACTTTGTTTTCCAATTTTCCCCACCTCAATGACCTCTGCATCTGCCAGGTTACTCATGACAGAAAAGTGGAATCATCCCTTCACCCCCTTTTCCTCATCTCCCACGTCCAGTGCAACACAAAGCCCTATTATTAGGCAGAATCTTGTGAAATTGCCAATATGTAACCTCTTTGGCCTACAAAAGTGACAATTTTACATGACTCAACCTATATTTCTACCTGCAAAATATTTCTCAAATCCAGTCATTTCTGTTCTCTTCTACCACCACCCTGGCTAAAGCCACCCCATTCTTCGCCCAGGTAACTGTGACAGCCTAGCTGACATCCTCCTTTCCACTCTTGCCAGAGCAATATTTCAAGAACATAGATTGAGTATGATGTTCCCAGTTTTAAAGTTCATCAGTATCTCCCTGTATTAGTCCATTTCTGTTGCTTATAACAGAATACCTGAGACTGACTGGTAATTTATAAAGAAATAAAATTTATTTCTTACAGTTTCAGAGGCTGAGAAGTCTAAAGTCCAGGCAACACATCTGGTAAGGGCCTTTTTCTTGGTGGTGACTCTCCACAACAATGCAGGGTATCACATGGAGAGACTGGGCCAAGCAAGAGAGAGCTAAGCTTCTTACTGGCTCTCCTTATAAAGCCATCATATCCATGCCCATGACCAACCCATTAAACCACCAATGGGTTAATCCACTTACAAGGGAACAGTCCTCACAATCTAATCACCTCTTAAAGGCCTCACCTGTCAATTACTGTAATAGGATTTTCCACCCTCTTAACACTGTCACAATGGAGATTAAGTTTCCAATGAGTTTTGCGGGAACATTCAATCCACAGTACTCGCTGTGGTTCTTCGAAAACACTACAAACTTCTCAGCCTGGCCACAAAAGCCTTGCATCATCAGACCTTTGCCTACAACTCTGGTCCCCCCAGGCTGTTCTCCCCATCACACTCTGGGCTTTGCTTCCCTGACCTCCTGTTGCTATCTCTATCTTCCCTCAGGCCATGCCCTCTGCCTAGCAGGCTCCTCCGCTAACTCCTCAATTGTCCAAGCCTATATGCTGCATCTTTCTACTTCAATCACCTTCCTCGAGCCAGACCTTCCTGACCTCTCAATCTAATTTACTTTCCCCAGTTAATCTTTCATAAACCCTATTTGTTTCCTTTCTGGAAACAGTTGGTAATTACATATTTGTTTTATTGTTGTTGTTTATTGTTTAATATCTCACTTCCTACTATATTGCAAACTACTTGAGGGCAGAAATTGTGTCTTTTTTTGTTTTCATTAATACTGGGTACATAGCAAACTTTCAATAAAGCTTTGTTAAATGAGTGATTTCATGAATGAACAAATAAATGAGTCAATATGCTATGTTAAAATGTTTTTTTTATAATTTATTAGCATATTCATTATTACAAATCGTACTTATTCTTTATGCCCCTTGCTATCCCCTCTCCCCCTCCCCTTCCTCCCCTTCCCAGTCCCCCTCAACCCTCTAATAACCATAGATTTGTTCTCTCAATCTGATAGATTAACCGTTCCTCTGTTGGTTTGTTGCCCAGATGATCTGTCCAGTACTGAGACAGGTGTGATCAAGTCCTCCCCTATTATCATAAAGCAGATGCTTCTTCTATTACTCTGAAGTGTGCTTTGTGGAGAGAGACCTTTTCTTCTTTTTGATCTCCACTAGTGCTTCTCTTTGTGTCAATGCAGTTGAGAGTCTGGTGTGCCATCTGCATGGTGGCTGAGACTGCTGCTATAGAGACCAGCCGCTTTTGTGGAAGCTATGGGAATTGCATGGCTATGGTGGGCTATCCACGTGAAAATGATATTTTTGGTGTGCTCTTTACCCAGTTGTGACTGGGTTTGGCTTCCCCTGGCTCCATACCTCAGGACCCTGCTGGGGCCCAGGGCAATGACAGCAGCCTGCCTGGCTGTGACTGGGTTCAGCTTCCCCCAGCTCCATGCCTCAGGACCCCATTGGGGCCCCAGGGTAGTTGTGGCAGTTTGCCTAGTTGCGGCTGGATTTGGCTTCCCCTGACTCCATACCTTCAATCTAAGATGTTGTTGTGGAGAAGTTGGGGGAGAGGGGCAGAGAAAAAGGGTGAGTGAAATAGGGTGGGAGGAGGAGAAAAGAGGGGGGCAGGGTTAAGGCCTGTGGCACCCCCCCTCATTCCAGCAGGGGAGATCAGGGGGCTTCCAGCAGTGGCTCGGCCATTGCTAGGCTGAATGCAGATGTCAGGGGTGTGTGGCTGAAGTCCTCAGCCCCCTGCCACCCCAGCTCAGGAGCTCAAGGTGTTTCTGGTGGCAGCTCAATGGTTGTTGCTGGGCTGGTTGCAGATTTTGGGGGTGTGTGGCTAAGGTTCTCCATATCCCCACTGTCCTGGCTTGGAAGCCCAGAGCATTTCCAGTGGTGGCTTGGTGGTCGTCACTGGGCTTGGTGCAGAAGTTGGGGGTGGAGCATGGCTGAGGCCCTTGGCCCCCTACCACCAAGGCTTGGGAGCCTGGGGAACTTCTGGCAGTGGCTCAGTGGTCATCACTGGGCTTGGTACAGTCATGGGGGGCGCGTGGCTGAGGTCCACTGCCATCCCCCTTCCCTGGCTTGGGATCCCACGGGGCTTCCAGTCCTTCTATGTTTTATAGATGTTTTTGGTGGTGTTAGACCTTTACTGGTTAATAACAAATTTTGCCTCTGATCTGTGGGTATTTGTTTTTTCTTTCAGTTCTGTGTTAGATTATTCACTGTTTAAACTGTGCACAGGAACTAATTTGTTTTCCTTTGGTTACTTCTAAAACGGGGGAACTTCCTAAGGGAACCAGCACTTGAGCCCTGTGGTTGAGCTAAATTGCTGCTTTGCTGCTCATTCTCTGGGGGAGGCTTTTTGTGCAGCTCAGGTTTTAATTGTTGGCCTTGTAAGCACTTTTCGGTCTCATGAGGTCTGGTACACCTGGATTGTGTGGAAATTCTGGTCTGAGCCTGACTCTTTTCAGCAAACTGCACCCCCTGCAGTTCTACATTCCTGACCATTCTCCAATGAGCGGTCCTGCGCTGATTGGAGGGGGAAGATCAGATGTCCATGCAGTGCCCCAATGTTCCCCCAGTGGCTTGTCTTTCCCGCTGCCCGCACTCCAAACATTTCCCATGGGATGGGCCATGCACTGGTCCCTTGCAATGACTCACTGGCCTCTGAATGGCTCCCTTTTTTTAGTTGTCTGTGGCTCCTCATTCCTATGTGGGTCCACAGGAACCCTATTAGTGGTCTTGCTGGCCTGGGGCCACCAAGGCACTCTTCTCCCCTGCTTCCTCCAAGCAACTTCATACGAAGGGCACAGCAGTGGCTTTTGCCAGCTCTTGCTCCACGTGCTCACCAGCTCCAGTCTTAAAGCAGCCTGGGCTCAAAATGGTGGGAGCAATCCTTTCTTTCTCTCAGTGTTGCTTCTCCTGCTTTCATGAGCTCCATAGGTCTCTGCTCCTTTTCCCCTGAGTTCTAGTAGCCCCAGCTTGGCTGTTGTTGCTTTTTAATAGTTATAAATTCGTTGACTTGTGTGAGAAAGTGATGCTGGGGACCATCTATTCTGCCATCTTGACTGGAAGCAAGGTTAAAATGTTAATGAAAAAAACAGGCTATAAAACTGTGTGGATACTATTATTACAACTATTTTGTAAGACCGAGCATTAAAGGAAGAAAAGCTTAGATCTAGGAAATAAAACAAAATGCCAACAGAAGTTGTTTGCTTGATGAGATTATGAATAATTTGAACTTTTTCTCTTTGCTTTTCTGTATTTTCAAATTTTCTGTAATGAGTATACAACTTTAATGAGCATAACTTTAAAAATTGTATATTTAACGGGCCGGTCCAGTGGCGCACTGGAGAGTGCGCCGCTTGGGAGTGCGGCGGCGCTCCCGCCGAGGGTTCGGATCCCACGTGGAGACCGGTTCCCACTCACTGGCTGAGCATGGTGCGGGCACAACACCGAGGGTTGCGATCCCGTTGCCGGTCCCCGGTGCGGGCGCGACACCGAGGGTTGCGATCCTGTTACCGGTCAGTAAAAAAGACAAAAAGGAAAAAAAAATTGTATATTTAAGATTTTTGAGAACAATCTTTACTTCCACTATAATTCTCCTCCTTACAAAATAAAAGTGAATTTTTGATCTCCCAATATTTATTATAGAAGTTTTTCATCTATATTTGCCAGCATATGTAGTCAATTACTCTTTCTGGCACACACAATTTAAGAGTGCATAAGGAGATTCTAAATGGAAACCTTGGATGGGAGAAAATCACTAATTCCTGGTTCCAGATTGTGGAGAAAAGTAACTTGATTACAACAATATCTACATGCCATTGTTTATTATAGATGAGGATAATTATGCATTTTCCACGAAAGTTGGTATTACTTGACATTTCCTAGCAATTTCATGGCCATACAGTCCTCTGAAACTTTATCTCTGGGCCCTTCAGAAGTCAATGTAATCATCAGTAAAGATCACTCCCTATTTTCTGAATAAATTATCTGTTCATCCTCATCAAATACCCTAGAAACCTTCTTTCCACTCACACTTCTCTCTATTTTTTAAAATAGAAAATGAGTTTATATAGACAGAAGCATAACGCAAGATTCTTTCACTTTCAAATATCTTTCAAATCCACCCACTTCTTGCCATCTCTCTTCATCCCCTCAGCCACCCCTCTGATCCATGCCACTGTCATCTCCAAGCTGGAAACTGCTATAGCCCCTTAACTGGTTTCTTCCATCCATTAAAAAAAATCATTATTAGGGTATAGCTTATATAAAATAAAATGCATCTGCCTAGTTGTACATTTCAAAGAGTTTATACTCCAGTGTAAGCAAAGAGATGGAGAACATTTCCGAAGTCTTTCTTATGCCCCATCCTAGTAAATCCACTGTATGGGAAGACCAAAATCTATCTCTTCCCTTCTTGATTGATGCCAGAGCTGTTTCCAGTTTTGGGGTACTGTGAATAAATATTCTATCGACATTCGTGTATGAGTCTTCATAAGAAACAAGTAAATTGTTTTCCAAAGTGGGTGTATCATGTTGTGATTCCCACTGGCAATGATGAAAGTTCGAGTTGCCAACATCCTTGTCAACACTAAGTATTGTCAGTCTTAAATTTTAGCTGTTCTAATGAGTATGTACTGTGGTTTAAATTTGCATTTTCTTGACAGCTAAAGATTTTGAGCATCTTTTTATGTGATTATTAGCTATTTACATACCTTTTTTGGTTGTGTTCAAATATATTGCCCATTTTAAAAAGTGAGTTTTCTATTTATTATTTTATGTTTTTCTACTTATTATTGAGTTGTGTTTTTATGTAGACTGGATATGATTTTTTGGCAGTTACATGTATTGTGGTTTTCTCCAGTCAGTAGTATGACCTTTTCTATTCTTGACAATGTTTTTCAAAAAGCAGAAGTTTTAAACTTGGAATAATTTCAATTTATCAAATTTTTCTTTGGATGGTTTATGCTTTTTGTGTCCTAACAAATCTTTGCCTACCCTAAGGTCATGAAGATTTTCTTCTATATTTTTTTCTTTAAAGTTTTAAAACTTTGACATTTCCATAAAAATTTTAGGATCAGGTTAGAAGTACTCCCCAAAATAATCCTGCTGAGGTTGAATTGGGAATGTGTTGAATAGATCACACTGAAGAAAATGAACATCATAAAAACATTGAGTCTTCCCATTCATGAACATGGTATATCTTTTAATTTATTTAGATCTTCTCCCAGCAATGTTTTATGATTTTCATTGTAAAGACACAATAATTTTGTTAAATTTAATTGTTTGTTACTAGTATGTCAAAGTATAATTGATTACTTTATACTGACCTTGTATTCTGCAATATTGCTAAACTCATTTATTAGTTCTAGTAGCTTTTTGTAGATTCCTTAAGATTTTCTTCATTATTTGCAAATAAAAATATTATTATTTCTTCCTTTCCAAACTGTATGCCTTTTATTTCTTTTCCTTATCTTTTCTTCAGTGACTAGAACCTCTAGTATAATGTTGAGTATAAATGTTGCAAGTGGCCATCCTTGCTTTCTTTACAACCTTAGTAAAAAGTTATTCAGTTTTTTTCAGAATAAATTGTGATGTTAATTGTAGGTTTTTCATAACGTATCAGGTTGAGAGCATTCCCTTCTATATCTAGTTTGCTGAGAGTTTTTATAACAAATGGTCATGATTTTCCACATTGTTAGATTCTGATTGCTAATATACTTGTTAAATGCCACAAGTATTAATGTAGTCTCTCCTCTCTGGCTGAAGGGAATTAGGACCATTCCCAGCTTGCTTTGAGCTATGGAAATTAACTTGTATCACAGTTCCCCAGGAATAGTTCTTTCCTTGAGATTTATTCTTGTTTGGTCTCATGAGTTTCACTCTGTGTGTCTATGTGTATTGGTATTTAGCCAAAGACTCAAGAGAACTTCTGTGCAGATGTCTGGAACTCTTTCTCTGAGTAACTCCTCTAGGATACTCTGCCCCCCAAATTCCACATGCATCAGCTTCCTAGAACTGTAATTTCCTTCTCCTTCTCAGAAAGATTGCTGTTCCTGCTTCTTGCATCTAAAACTGGAAATTACCTCCGGACAGAAAGTTTTAATGGTGCTAGGGCTTACATCATCTGCTTCCCTTTCCTCAGGGATTACCATCCTGTGCTGCCTGTTGTATAATATCTGAAAATAGCTGTTTTCCATATTTTGTCCAATTTTCTCATTGTTTACATTGGAAGAATAATTCCAGAACCTATTTATTCCTCATGGCTGGAAACATAAGTCTCTTCCCTCCATTTCTTGACATCTGCCATTAGTTCCCCACTCTGTAGCCAGGGTGATTCCCTCAATACAAATCCGATCATATTAGCCCACACTGTAAATAGGACTGCAGACCTTACATAGTTCATCCCTAGCTAACCCTCCTGCATCATTTTTCACCATTCCCCAATTTCCACTTTATGCTCCAGCATTGCTAAATTACTTTCAGTGTTCTTCAAATATTCTGTGCTTTCTCTCACATCTGAACCATTGCAAATATTCTTTTCTCTACTTAGGATATTTGCCCTGCATCCCACACATCCACTATCCCTGGCTAATATCTACTTGTCCTTCATAATTAAGTTACATGTTTCTTCCTTGGAGAGGTTTCCCACAAAACTTAGAATTGGTTTTACACCTGCCCAACTCTCTCATAATACCTTGTACTTGCCTTACCTGCAGCATTTCTTTATAATTACTTGTTTAATATCTACATTCTCCATTAAACTGTTACTCTAAGTGAAGTTTCATTACCCCTCTCACTAGATCTGCTGAATCTCCAGTGCCTTGCACAGAAGCGGGCAGAAAGATCTCAACAAATGTTTGACAAATAAATTAATGAAAACATGAGGTAACCAAAGAACTGATAGTGGGGGAGGAAATGGAGGCAGGGGGAGGAAGAAAAAAACTCTAACATTCAAAAAACAGAAGAATCTTAAAAACAACAATTTTCCATTTTGTTGGTTAAATGAGTCAAATTTTCCAGATGTCACTTAGTTCCTCACTCTGTTTTGCCTGTGTCGACAGAGGCACTATGGTGAGAATGGTGCATCTAATACCTATCTCTCTGTAAACTGAGAAGACTCATTTACCAAGAGTAAATATTATCCTGTAATGGAGTTTCAGAAGTAGTCATGATGAACAAAGTTTCACAATAATTGAGTGCAGTACTTCATTCTATTACTCTGTCTTGGGTAATCCGTAGACGAGGAAGATCCATTATGCCTTAACCTGTTCTTTGTCACCACTGTTGTTTTAGTGTCATGGTAAAAGAATGTCCACAGACCTGTTATGATATTCATCATCCTAATCAAGTCATGTGAACAAACAAAGTTAGGTTGTGGCAATCAAAGATCTGGGAAACAACGTTTAGAAGAATTGAGAGATTGCATGTTTCATACAAGGAAAATATGCAGAGGTTGTTACATTTGAATTCAAAAGTTGTGGATCCAGTGCCTAAAATGTAGAAGTGTCCTGCTTATTTGTAGTCAGTCATTCAGCCTTTATCATTTATCAATAAGTAAAATGAAATAAAACTTTTCTTTTTAACACGGTATGATTCAGTGTCATGTTTAGAGTACCCAATAAAAGGAGGCATTTCTAAACTAAAGCTGATTCCCTTAAGAAACTTTTTTTTTGGTGGTGAGGAAGGCACTTATTTACTAAAGATTCAGTGGCGTCATAAAATACTACGTAGAGCTAAAAGCAATCGTAGAGACCATTTGGTCCAATCTCCTATTTTAGAATCACAAAGTGGTTTTTCATCAACATTCACTGTTCTCTTGAATATCATTTCTTCCTCTGATGTGTAACCTCATTTGACCTCTGGCCCATTAATGTTTCTCTTCTTTTCTCATTTCACCAGCCCCTTCACGTCTCACTACCCATTCATAGTCAGGACTCTCACAGCAGGCTTTGGGAGCACTGCTCTAACTAGCAAACTAGATCCCACCCTCTTGACTGGCCCTCTCTACCATCCCAACCCCGGGGTCTGGGCCAGCCTCATGTCCTCAAAGTCTTCTTGGACATTTCTCTGGCAAGCATCTCCTCTCTAGCTAACATCTCCACTCTGTCCCTTCCACTGGATTCACTGGAGCAAGTCACCAAACTGAGGACTCGATCCACTCCAGAACCAAGCTCTCTAACCTCAGGTGCTCCCCAGTGCTGCTGGTTGGTTCTTTAATTCATCTCATACTGATGTGCTATTATACTCCACACTCACAGAATTTTTAAATCACGGAATCTTGTAAATACCCGGAGAACAACAAATCCAAATTCTTTATTTTATAAATAAGAAAATGAAAGAAAGCCCAAGATAGTACTCCACACTCACAGAATTTTTAAATCATGGAATCTTGTAAATACCTGGAGAACAACAAATCCAAATTCTTTATTTTATAAATAAGAAAATGAAAGAAAGCCCAAGATATTAAGTCACACAGTTAATGATGAAGGTCTGACTATAATCCAAAAAAGGGAAACTCCAGCTCTTTATCCCACTTTAATTCGCCTGTGCCCTGACCCTTCAAGTTGTGGGTTATCATTTCAACACCCATTTAACCAGCAATAAATAAAACAGTCACCTCCATTTTCCCAATCTCCATCGCAACATGGAGTGAAAAGAATATAGACCCTGGCTCCAGAAAGACCAAATCTCAGCTCTACTATTTACCATCCATGTGACCTTGGGAAAGTTACTAAACCCATCCATTTTGACCTAAATTTTGTCACCTATAAAACAGCAGCAATAAACTGTTAATACATTCTAGAGAGGGCCATCAATGCTCTCCTAGTCCCCAAATTCAGCCATCTTTTTTCAAACCTCATCTGTCTTAATCTCTCTGCAGCTGTTATCTGTTCTTGTTGCTTTAAAACACTAGTTCTCTGCCTTAACTGCAAATCATCATCAACCAGAGAACTTTTTAAAACTACTGATTCTTGGGTTCTACCCTCAGAGATTCGGATGTACAAGTAACTGGTATGGAATACAACCTGGGAATTGAAATGTTTACATCTCCCTGGATGATTTTTTTTAAATTCATTATGCATATTCATGGGGTACAAAGCAGACCATTACCACTTGTACCCAAGATGTGACAGCCAGATCGATACTATCAGCATGCCCATTACCACACATTGTGATTATTCCCTGAGTCCCCCACCCAATTAATTCCAGACCTCCCTTCCCCTCTTCTCTCCTCCACCCCACTCCACAGTCCTAGGTATGCTTTCTCCCTCTGCAAGTCCAACATAGGACTGTGGTCTTTCTTTCCTTCCTTCTTTCTCTCTTAGCTCCCACTAATGAGTGAGTACATGAAGTATTTTTCCTTCTGTGCCTGGCTTATTTCACTGAGCGTATTTTCTCCAAGCACATCCATGTTGCTGCAAATGGCAGAATTTTATCCTTTTTATGGAAGAGTAGTATTCCATGGTGTGTGTATATATATATATGCCACATTTTCCTTATCTAGTTGCTCGCCAATGGACATTGGGTTGGTTCCATGTCTTGGCTATTGTAAACAGAGCTGCGATGAACATGGGAGTGCAGGTATCCCTTCAACATGATGATTTCCATTCCTTTAGGTATCTACCCAGAAGTGGGATTGCTGGATCGTATGGGAGATCTATCTGTAGTTGTTTGAGAAAAGTCCATATTGTTTTCCATAGTGATTGTACTAATTTACAGTCCCACCAATAGTATAGGAGCATTCTCTTCTCTCCACATTCTCACCAGCATTTGCTTTTCACCATCTTTTTGATTATAACCAGTCTAACTGGGGTGAGGTGATGTCTCAATGTGGTTTTAATTAGCATTTCCCTGATGATTAGTGATGCTGAACATTTTTAAAAGTGCCTGTTGGCCATTTGTATGTCTTCCTTAGAAAAATGTCTATTCATCTCCTTTCCCCATTTATTAATTGGGTTATTAATTTTTTTTACTGTGTAAATGCTTGAGTTCCTTATATATTCTGGATAGTAATTCCTTGTCAGATGTACAGTTTGCAAATACTTTCTCGCAATCTGTAGGTTGTCATTTCACTCTGTTGTTTCCTTTGCTGTGCAGAAGTCTTTTAGTTTAATATAGTCCCATTTGTTTTTCTTTTGTTGCTTGTGCATTGGGGCTCTTGTTCATAAAGTCTGTGCCCAGTCCTAGTTCCCGAAGTGTTTCCCCTATATTTTCCCTTAGTAGTTTTACAGTTTCAGGTCTTATACTTAAGTCTTTAATCCATTTTGAATTGATTAAGGTATATGGTGAGAGGCGCATGTCTAGTTTCATTCCTCTGCATGTGGATATCCAGTTTTCCCAGCACCACTTATTGAAGAGGCAGTCTTTTCCTGAATGTATGTTTTTGTTGCCTTTGTCAAATATCAGATGCCTGTAAGCCTGAGAAGTGATTTCTGGGTTCTCTACTCTGTTCCACTGATCCGAGTGTCTATGTTTATTCTAGTACCATGCTGTTTTGGTTACTATAGCTTTGAAGTATAAAGTCAGGTAGTGTTATGCCTCCGGCTTTATTTTACTTTTATTGTTTTGCTCAGGATTGCTTTAGCTATTTCAGGTCTTTTGTTGTTCCACATGAATGTTAGGATTGTTTTTTCTATTTCTGTAAAGAATGTCATTGGTATTTTGACAGGTATTGCCTTGAATCTGTAAATCACCTTCGGTAGTATGGACATTTTCACAATGTTAATTCTTCCAATCCAAGAGCATGGAATGTCTTTTCACCTTTTTGTGTTTTCTTTAATTTCTTTCAGTAGTGGTTTATAGTTCTTATTGTAGAGATCTTTCACCTCCTTGGTTAAATTGATTCCTAGGTGTTTTGGGTTTTTTGTTTGTTTGTTTGTTTGTTTGTTTGTTTTTGGTGACTTGTAAATGGGCTTGCTTTATTGATTTCTCTTTCTGTTAGCTCATTATTGGAGAATATAAATACAACTGATTTGGGGATGCTGATTTGGTATCCTGCAACATTACTGAAATGATTAACCAGCTCTAAGAGTTTTTTGATAAAGTCTTTAGGTTTTTCTATATATATGATCATGTCATCTGCAAATAGGGACACTTGACTTTGTCTTTTCCAATCTGGATGCCCTTTATTTCTTTCTCTTGCCTGATTGCTCTAGCTAGTACCTCCAGTACTATGTTAAATAGGAGTGGTGAGAATGGGCATCCTGATCTTATTCCTGTTCTTAAGGGAAAAGCCTTCAGTTTCTGTCCATTCAGGATGATATTGGTGGTGGACTTGTTGTAGATGACTTTTATTGTGTTGAGATACTTTCCTTCTATACCTAATTTGTTGAGAGTCTTGATTCCAATGGGAGCAAAGTTTGAGAAGAACTGTTTTAAAACCACTGCTTGCCATATTCCTGAGCTGTAGGGCTATTCTGTATTTTCTCCTACTTCTCAATCACTTTCTTGTATCTGCTACTTGCTATTTTTCTATCACTCCGATGGTTTTATCTATTAGCACACAAACATGACTTTTGTATCTATATCTGAACACTTGACATCTAACTCAAGCTCCCCAAATTTGCCTCTTTTGACTTCCACATTTGGGTTAAAAGTCCATTCATTTTCATAGTCACCCTGGCTCAAACTAGATATGTGGAAAAATCTAGACACTTAGAGCCCGTTTCCTCTTTCTGCTCCTCTGTCTTGTCAAGCCAGGGCCAGGTTGTTTCCTTTCTTCTCCTT
>NW_007726396.1:214691-216226 GCF_000696425.1 Galeopterus variegatus | reverse complement strand
CAAACTAGATATGTGGAAAAATCTAGACACTTAGAGCCCGTTTCCTCTTTCTGCTCCTCTGTCTTGTCAAGCCAGGGCCAGGTTGTTTCCTTTCTTCTCCTTTGATGTCTCTCCTGCATGGCCTTTCAATTCCATTCCTATTCGCAGCTGCTTTCAGGCTTCATGGTCTTTCATGACTCCTGAAATAGCCTCCAAAATGTCTCTGCCTTTTCTCCCCTGACTCAGTTCACACACCTTGACTATAAGGTGGTATTCTTAGGGACCCACCATGAGAATGTTGCAATGAATTAACATCCCCACACACACACCCAGCCACGGTAGAGTATAGAGCAGGTGAGAAGAGGCCAGCACAGGAGACTCACAGACAAGACTCTGTGTATTCATTTGTGCAGGCTTTCTTCTGGTTGTTCCTTATCTAAATGTGTTTACAGAATGTGGAAATCCCTCATCCAGTCATTTTTCAGTCCTGGCATAAACTGCAGAAAGCTACACTGGATAAGGGCTAACCTGCTGGCTCAGGAGGGCTTACTAGGCAAAAGAGACTTCTTCAGGGCTTCCCAGCACCAAGATGCAGCAAGCAATCTTTCTTCTCTAAGATTAACCTGGCCTAGAGCCACAGTAAACACCCAATCTCCCTTACAGGGAGGAAAGATTAAATATCTGATTAAAATTTTTGGCTGCTAATTTATTGAACTTGGATGCATGAGCCATTTGGAAGTCACATGACTCTCTCTGTGTGTCTGCAGTTGTTATTCCATGCAACAGAGAGAGGTCACCATGTAGTGGAAAAACAAGGAGCAGCCACTCCACGTGGGCAGGTAATGGCTGGTAGGCTGAGGGACGCAGTCCCAGGCCATCTTGGAAAACTAGGGAGCCAGTTTTTTTGCAGTTGGTTTGGGAAAGTTCACACAGACTGTGTCTGTTTCTGTTTCAGCCTCTTACTCTGTTCTTGCTGCTTTGTAGATTTGGTTCATTTCATCCCACCCCCGCCTATTGTTCTGAGCCGCCCAGCACAATGATGTCATGGGCAGTTTAAAAGTATACAGGAAGTCTTCAAAGCTGAATGACTTCAATATACTTTATCCCGGCTACTCTTGCTACTGGCTGTATGCAAACCACACCCCGCAGATCTCAGGGATGCAGCCGCCTCCTCCCAATTCCATTCTCTCCTCCACCCATGTGCCTGACTGTCCCCCCACTTCTATCTCAAGGCTTCAGACAGAGGCCAGAGGAGAGGAGAGGAGAGAAGCTAAGAGAAAGGAAGGCCAGAGGAATAGTAAGTCAAAGGAAGTTCCCTCAGAAAAACAGGGGTGCGGGACTCCCAGGAGAACCAAAGGTCACCTTTACTGGTCTTTGGGTGATAAAGTCAGTTTGGCAGAGCTGCCAGTCCTGGCAATGTCCCCAGAGAGGAAAAAGTGACAGAAACCTCAAGTGAATCCCTCAGCTTGCAAACTGCAGCAGGAGTGCAGCATTGAGACTGCTGCCCAGTGACACGCTTGGAGTGAAGTTAAACACGAGCTGGTTCGTAACAGGAC
>NW_007726396.1:204910-213363 GCF_000696425.1 Galeopterus variegatus | reverse complement strand
GGGGGAAAACATTAAGAAGAGAACTTGTTGACTTAACCAAGATCACCCAGCTGTCAATGGTAGAACTGAGACTCATGTCCAGATCACATATACTTCCCAGCATTTGCTCTGTGCTCAAATTGGGTGTCCTTTCCTTGTCCTCATTCTCTTTAGAAATTACTCCCAAACTAGTTCGTATCCAGCTATCTAGTACGTAGAATTGCTTCATCTCATGGAGCTACTAGAACTTTCCTTTGCCCCCACATAAATGATACAGAGTCTGTTCCTGGTCATGGTTCCAGTGCCTGCTCAACTCTCCAAGGCACTGGAGATAACTAATCTCACATGTCCACAGACTGGCCCTTATCACATTGTGGCAATGGGGCTGAGAATTGCTTAGTGATTATTATATAACCTGGGGACACTGTAGCTAGGTGGTACTGGTGTTGAGGTAAGAAAATGTACACAGAACCAGGTGCATGATTTTCTAAAGTCAATTTCTGCAAGCACATAAGGCAGGATTTCTTAATCTGGTCCACAGACAGAATTCAGGGGGTCTGTTGAAACAAGATGGCAAAAAATTACATGTTTTTTTCATTAACCATTAACAGAAATTTAGCATTTTCTTTAATTATGAATGTAGGNACATGTTTTTTTCATTAACCATTAACAGAAATTTAGCATTTTCTTTAATTATGAATGTAGGCAACAGACCACATCAGTATCACAGTATATCTGTGACCTTGTCAGCAATGGAAACCACAAATTTTTCAAATCACATTTCATTTGTAACAGATATCTTGAAATACCATTTATGCTCATCACTACTTGGAATTATAGCATTGGGATTACGGAATTATGGTATGGAATTTAATGTATCAGGCCTGCTGTTAAGTCTTGTTATTTATTACATCGTTAAAGATATATTTCTGTATCATACATTTATTTCCTGAACATTTTGATAATGCATGCCCTTACCTGCGTATGAGAAACCCAACCCTCTTTCAAGATCCTTTTCTCCACCTGGTCCAAATTACTTCTTGAAATCCTTGGGAATGTTTCAGACCTTGTTTCCACATAATTGGCTTCCTTTATAATCCTAAGTATATTATTTTACACAGTTAAAAACATTAATCTGATAAGGAGTCTGTAGGCTTCACCACACTGCTAAAAGGTTCTGTGGACCAAAAAAGGCTAAGAACCCCAGAAGTCATTTTGCTGGAATTCAGAGTCCTGAGGTGGGGTACAAGAGGCTTAGTAGCTAACCTGGACCTTCCCACGACCTGCTGGCAGAGCATGTTGCAAACAAGCCAAGGCCATGTCCGGTGAGGAGCTGAGACCTGGGAAGCTGTGTTCACTGGACATCTCCTGGGACGGCTGTCCAGGCTGACAGCTTCACACTTAGCTCACGCCTGTGTCTTCCATCAGATGGAACACTGGAGTGTTCCATCTCACTGAGCCTCACAGCCAGTGCCCCTCAGAGCTGCTTCACAGCTACACAGCCATACCACCATCCCTCCAAGGCTTTGCCTCTGGCTATCTATCTTTAGAGAGAGCAGGATCAGGACCAACTGCTTCCTGTACAGCACAGCACATGTAAGCAGCAACTGTAGACCAGACTCGACACAACAAGCAGCCAACTTGATTATTTCTCCATGGCCCTTAATTTTGGGGAGCAGCCAAGCCAGGCACAGTGAAGGATCGATGGTGTTGGTGCTAGGAGGTATTCACAGCCATTAGGGATTTTTGCTGAGCCTATCTGGCTAAGATGGTGTATTCCTGCAAGAAACTAATACCTATTCACCATACGCTAGCCCTGTTACTGTAGGTAACTCACCTCCACTGCTCTCGTAACTTTCCTGCAGGCCTCCACTGTCCATGCAGACATGGTAACATTGATGTCCAGTTCTTATGGGCTAGCAGCCACCACATACATAGAAGGGACTTAAACCACTTTCAAGTAAGCCTTTTTTCTGCTCAGCCCCAATTATTTCTTGAAGTCACTGGGGATGTTCAGCCATTTTTGTCAATCAGTCCCCCAACCCAACACAGGGATCCAGGCCTCCTTCTTGCTGTCTTTGCTACCCCTGCCACATGGCCACAGCCCCTGCACACTCCTGCTTATCTCTGCCTCCCCTGACTGATGATCAGAGACTTGGGCACAGGTCTCAATCCTCTTGGCACTTGGCTACAGGGTAAGAAGAGCAGCTCTGTCATCTCTGAGGTCCCACTGCTGGAGTGTGCCATGGCAGGGCAGCTTGTGCTCAAAGACACTCAAGTCTGGCTCATTGAGTTGCACCTTCTTTTATGTGGATAGCCCTTCCTGCTCCAGGATGCACAGAGCCTTCTACGGTGGGGCAAGGCAGGTTCCAGAAAAACTAAGCTGGCTGTGCTTAGGCTGGCATCTTCTCTCNCTGTGTTCACTGGACATCTCCTGGGACGGCTGTCCAGGCTGACAGCTTCACACTTAGCTCAGGCCTGTGTCTTCCATCAGATGGAACACTGGAGTGTTCCATCTCACTGAGCCTCACAGCCAGTGCCCCTCAGAGCTGCTTCACAGCTATACAGCCATACCACCATCCCTCCAAGGCTTTGCCTCTGGCTATCTATCTTTAGAGAGAGCAGGATCAGGACCAACTGCTCCCTGTACAGCACAGCACATGTAAGCAGCAACTGTAGACCAGACTCGACACAACAAGCAGCCAACTTGATTATTTCTCCATGGCCCTTAATTTTGGGGAGCAGCCAAGCCAGGCACAGTGAAGGATCGATGGTATTGGTGCTAGGAGGTATTCACAGCCATTAGGGATTTTTGCTGAGCCTATCTGGCTAAGATGGTGTATTCCTGCAAGAAACTAATACCT
Source organism: Galeopterus variegatus (assembly GCF_000696425.1). Classification (NCBI taxonomy): domain Eukaryota; kingdom Metazoa; phylum Chordata; class Mammalia; order Dermoptera; family Cynocephalidae; genus Galeopterus; species Galeopterus variegatus. The sequence goes on along the minus strand of NW_007726396.1, from coordinate 210,520 downwards.
ATTCACCATACGCTAGCCCTGTTACTGTAGGTAACTCACCTCCACTGCTCTCGTAACTTTCCTGCAGGCCTCCACTGTCCATGCAGACATGGTAACATTGATGTCCAGTTCTTATGGGCTAGCAGCCACCACATACATAGAAGGGACTTAAACCACTTTCAAGTAAGCCTTTTTTCTGCTCAGCCCCAATTATTTCTTGAAGTCACTGGGGATGTTCAGCCATTTTTGTCAATCAGTCCCCCAACCCAACACAGGGATCCAGGCCTCCTTCTTGCTGTCTTTGCTACCCCTGCCACATGGCCACAGCCCCTGCACACTCCTGCTTATCTCTGCCTCCCCTGACTGATGATCAGAGACTTGGGCACAGGTCTCAATCCTCTTGGCACTTGGCTACAGGGTAAGAAGAGCAGCTCTGTCATCTCTGAGGTCCCACTGCTGGAGTGTGCCATGGCAGGGCAGCTTGTGCTCAAAGACACTCAAGTCTGGCTCATTGAGTTGCACCTTCTTTTATGTGGATAGCCCTTCCTGCTCCAGGATGCACAGAGCCTTCTACGGTGGGGCAAGGCAGGTTCCAGAAAAACTAAGCTGGCTGTGCTTAGGCTGGCATCTTCTCTCGAAAGCACTGCCTCATTGCTGAGTTGGATTCACTGTGCCTGATGCCCCCTTCCTTAGGCTGAATCCTCTCTTGGGGGTCCACGGACTCTCCCCCGCAATTGGGCTTCTGCTCCCCTCTGCTGCCTTCCCCATTTTGTTCTCCAAGACAATGCTATCAACATCAGGACCGTTTTTAAGGACTCAGTTTGACTTTTTCTACTAGGAACCTTCTCATTCCCCAGAAAAAAAAAATCCAAGAAGCAAACAGTTGACTGGAGGATGAGTGGGAAAGAATTATCCTAACACTGCACCCCAGACCTGTCCTATCTCTCTGGACCCAGCAGAGACCCTACATATGGCAGAATTGGTCTTCTTCTTGAGGCACTCTTAAAGAAACCAAGTTGTGTGAGGCAGTGAGAAGATCTCTTGCTCCAGCTTCCTGGACTTCTAGTACAACCTTGGCATTAGGGTGAGGTGGACAGAACTGGGACTTTGGGGTTAGAGTAAGCTCTATTCCGGCAACAGCTTTGACACCTACTAATGGTGAGAACTGTGATAAGATCTCTCTGAGGCTGTTTTCTTACTAGAGATGGGAAGTACTCATTCTTGCCAATAGGATGGTCTTGAGGATTAAATGGAATACCTAATACAAGGGTACTCCAAAAATTTCATGGAAAATAGAATTAAAAGATAATAGAAATCTTTCCATGAACTTTTTGAAGACTCCTCATGTAAAGCACCTAATACAAATGCCTTGCAATAATTGGCACTTGATACATCTTAATGTTCTTATTTTAATTTTTTTCTTAACTTATGCCAGGGTGTGTACCATTTGGTTGTAAGAAGCCTTTAGAGGAGGTTTCTGGGATTGTATAACAAGCTTATCAATTAGAAAAATATTTCCTTGCCATTCATACATCCTAAAAAAGAAATATAAGCAATATGAGATCGTTTACATTATGAAACTACAACAGATATTATTGAATAATCTGTACAGCAAAATCAAAATCACTCTATTTGATGTACAGAAAAGGATAAAGAGGCAGAGAGGAAAACTTACATTATTCAGGTACCTATTATGTGCCAAGCAATATGCCAATATTTTGCTGTGTTCTCTGAGGTCACATTATGGCAAAGATACTGAGGCTATTGAGATTAGAACTCTAGAAAATAATAAATGTCATTCTTTCTTCGTCTGTCACTTTCCTGTGACTCAAGCTTAATTATCCACCTCCTACATAAACCCAATTCCATGCTCCATTGTCCCATGCCTCGCTGGCTTTATCCCAGACGTGAAGTGCCCTGGCTTACTTGGGAAGATGAGTTTAGGCAGCTCTTCCTTGGATTCTGCCTGGGTCACTAAAATTCCTGCGCCTGTGCACCAGGAAAGAGGCAGCTCTGGGGTGGGTGCACTGAAGGTCTTCTGGGACCCGCTTTACTTGTCATTGTTGCTTCCTTCCAGTAACTCCCAAGGCAACTTTCTTGTGACCTGTTTTGATTTGAAATTCTGAGCAATGCTCTGTTTAAATCTAGCAAAACTCTGCTTCTAACAGAGAACTGGGGAGAAAGGATAGGCAGGAGGACAAGTGGAGAGGGGGAAATCTCCCTGTGTGGCTCCACATGATTTGATTCTGTGACCTTCGAAGTCTGAAAAAGAATATTGGGTTAATTCATAAACAACCAGGGACTAAAATACTTCTGGTTTCCTTTTATTGTACTTCTGGGAAACAACCATTATGTCCAGAACTCTGAGTGATTGGAAGTTTTTGTTTTGTTTTGTTTAAAACTGATTCTGAAACCATAATCAGTTTTCTGGGCTGTTCATTTTGGAATGTGCAGGTTGAATTTTTGTCACTCAATTACAAAAGAATGGAAGACGTTCATCTCCAAAGAAGGAAGCCAATCAGGGATGAAGGCTGCCAGGTCAAACACCAGAAACAAAGACAAAGGGCTGAATTCCCACACATCACCACTGGCCCAATTCCAGAACAGATCCTGAACGGAGAGAGGCAAAGGGAAGTGGGGGACTAGCCTGCTGCAGGGCTTAGTATTCGGTCTCAGGTGGTGGAAGTATGCCATGTGCTTCAACTGAAAGGACTGGTGTTGAGATACTAAACAAAACCTCTGTGACCCTTAAATAAATAGAGAAGGGAGCCAAGAATTGATGTGGTCATAATGTCTCACATGAAGCATTCATAGTGTTCAAAGCAGCTTCATAAACAGTATGTATTTTGATTGATCCCTCATCATAATCCAACCAGTTATTATTAATATTTAGCCTCGTTTCTTATAACTTTGTTGCTGAAGTGCTGCCAGCACTGATATTCTTTTTAAAAAAATTTTTTTTTTGGTGGTGTGGGGATCCAAATACTTGACGTTGGTGTTCTCAGCACCATGTTCTCCCACATGAGCTACCTGGCCAGGTCCAAAAGTCTGCTTGGTTGATATTCTTTCTAGGAAAAAAAGGATGTATTCTTAAAAAATTAGGGAAAGACTTTAGACCACCCCTCTCAGAAAAGAGAAACTTTCCCAGTACATGCTGCAGGTTCAGAAAATATGCTCTCTACCATTATCTTCTAAAACACATGCACACAAGTACTGTGGAATAATTGTTCTTGTACATTTTTTCACTCTAATGCTTTATACAAGTCAAAACTTGAAGGATAATCCACAAGATCTATTAAAAATATTTCCTTCTTTTTTGTGTTCTTCTAGATTTGGAAACCCAATTTAAAGCCAAAAGGTAAGATGATGGGAATAACATAGTCCCATGTGCTTATAATTTTATCTTAGCTGCCAGTAAACTGAAAACCAGATTTCATCCTCTGAACTAATTAGTGCTTGTCACCTAGATATCTGCTATTTCTCTGATTTAGAAAAATAATTTTGCATTCTGTTTTTAGATGTTTTATTCTGTAGTGTGTATAAGGTTGCAATGTATGCAAAAAATTTTTGGAAATAGATATGGTACAAATCTTAAATAAATAGTGAAAATAGAAAGAAATAAAGGTCCCTAAGAATAGTATTACTTTATACATAGAGGTTAGGATTGAAAGGCAAACAAAAACAAAAACAAGAGTTTTCTACCAACTTACAGCAATTTTGTGGTTTAATTCTTTTCATCTACAGGAGGGCGAAACAGCCCTCTCCTCAGAGGCAAAGAACCAGGAATCTAGTCTTCCTGTGCTTAAGCCATATGCAACTTTAGGTGCAACTTTAAACTTCCAAATAGTTCCATAAAATGGAGAATAAAACCATTTTACCTATTTGAAAACAAGGAATTGTATCAATTTGCTTATAGTTCTTTTATTTCTTAAGATCTACAGCCCTTTCATCAAAGCATTTAACTCTGAAACAATTTTATAGATGAGCTCAAACTCAGACCACAAAAAATCTGTCTAAACAAAATTTTTTTGGTGGCTGGCCAATATGGGAATCTGAACCCTTGACCTTGGTGTTATCAGCACCACACTCTAAGTGAGCTAACTGGACAGCCTCTGTCTTAAAAAAATGTTAAAAATCAAACCTCCCCATGGATTTTGCACTGATGCTAGAGAGCCTGAAGTAAATCAGTCTTTCTGTCTGGCTCTCATAAAATGTTGCCACATTTCTAATAAAGTAAACCAAGCACCTGCTACAGGTGAGGAACAAGACAGAAAAGCTTGGTGCTTCCAAACCGATACCTTCTTATTGTCTTGGATTGAAATGCTGTGTCCATATCTTAGATTCCTAACTAGTCCCCTAGCTCCTGGAGAAAAGCGTCTGTTTCTCACTCATCTTCACGTCCTCCTCAACACTCAACTCATGCCTCGCCTGCAGCAGGGCCATAAGAAAGGTTGAACTGAATTGACCTGACTTTTTCATTATTCAGCTGACTTTAACTTTTGCTTTTTCTTAGCTCTAATTGGGAGCCAAAGCATTGGGAAGATTTTACTAATAATTAAAAATAACAATCCTAAAAATAGCAAGTCCTAGCCTAAAATATATTATGTCTATGTCTAGTTGAGGAAAGATGAGAGATATTAAAATGTTCATTAACATAATGTAAAATGCTCCATTTATTTGTCTGTTTCCATCACAAAACAGAAAATCCCATTTGAAATTCATCTGCAACTTCGAATTTGCATGAGAAAGGTTTGTATTGCAAAGCATCAGCTTCATTTTGCAAATTGAAAATACCCAGGTTAATTGTTCATTCATATTTGTAAATTCTTTTTCCAAAATCACTTTTAATAACTTAGTTGCATTCTTAATAAAGCTTTGACCTGAGAATTTATGATGTACTTCTGAAGTAGAAGGTGTAAGAAAATGGGAAAAGGTGCAATTATCCCTACAAATAAGAGAAATGATACACATAGAAGATATGGAGCATGTTCAATATCTCCAGGGTGCCCAAGAGGAGGCTTAATTCAAAACTCAGAAACTATACATTGGCTGTAGGGTTCTAATTGCTGGTTTCTCACATGGACTGATACATCATCAATAAAGGGATGCCTGCCAATCTGCCACAGTTTCTCCATTACATTAAATTCGATAGGGTCAATATTACCCTTTTGATGCTCCAGAGGAAAGCTGTCTTGATTTTTACAGAATCCACTCCCAGCGAAACACTGTGAGAAAGCCACATTCTCTACATGTAAAACACAAGAGCTCCCTCTACAGCAGTTACCAGCAAAAGTGCCCCCTAGCCACTTGCCCTATGCTGGACCCAGACGGAAGCCAACAAACAAAATAAAAACAAAAACAAAAGAAAAAGAAGCTCTGTTGGCTTCTTTTCATGAGTACATAATAAGGTGGGAATGACAGGGTAGCTGCTCCACTTGCTGAGCAGAGGAGAAGAGCGATGAGAGGTAAGTTATTGGGTAAGAGAGTGTAGTGTATATAAGCAGATTATTGCTTATATTCTATATAAAGTTTTCCTGTAATAACAATGACCAATTTATTTCATTTCAAGCTATTCATACCCTTGGATTTTTTTTTTTTTTTTTTTTTTTTTTTGGGGGGGGAAAGGAACAG
>NW_007726396.1:173248-204591 GCF_000696425.1 Galeopterus variegatus | reverse complement strand
TTTTTTTTTTTTTTTTTTTTTTTTTTTGAGGTGGGAAAGGAACAGCAGAAGGGGTGCCATGGGGAGGAAGGAGAAAAATATAGAACAATCAGCACCCAGCCAGGCTTCCCAGCACCGCCCGAAGCACGCCCCACCACATTCCTCTGGGCGGCAATGGGCTGGCCAGATGAAGAGCTTCAAGGTCATCAAAGGAAGGAGAAATGAGGAGTTGCCTGAATTTGTGCTGATTGGTGCATGGCGCAGAGCAAGGATGAAACATAAAACTCAAAGGGAAAAGGCGAAGCAGATGAGGAATTATATTCCTGAAGAAAGCGTGCAGCTCGAGAGCTGTGCAATGTCACTGGCAGGTAGCCCATTACCTTTAAGAAAATGTGAAGTATGTGCACTGCAGACAAAGGCGACGCACTGCAAACACGGCTCAATAACTCTCTGCACGGGCAAGAGAGGGGGGTTTGTATTTACCTTTCAGAGACGTTGGGTCACCCTGCCTCGCACTGAAAGAAGGAAATGTCTCTAACACCTTAAAATCCTGAGTGCATACCACATACCACAAAACTCAGATATGGCCTATAATGGACACAGCAGTCATTGAAAGGTAACCGATTCCACAGAAGCATTGTGTTGGTAATATGTTCTGATGACTTACAGAGGCTAGTTTATGTCCTTTTCCCAAGAGTCAGAGTTTATTCCCCTGTTTAAGAGATAAAAATATTATTAGAATCAGATTCTTTTTTTAACCTTCAAATCAAAAAGTGAAGATGAGTGAAAACTTTCTACCCATGCCCCCAACCTGCTCCCAACAACATGCAGACAACCTCACCTGCTAGCAGTGTTTAAAGACCTTAATCAGATTTTCCTAGAAAAATAACAGTCAGGCATGAACTGAGACAGGATTTTGGAATATGTTAGAGATAGTGTAATCTCTACAGTGATCTTTCTATATTGAAAAAGAGAGAGAAAATTAACTGAGGATTAAAAAGTGAATAGACAATTTGGTAGAAGGGGCATGAACTGAGACAGGATTTTGGAATATGTTAGAGATAGTGTAATCTCTACAGTGATCTTTCTTTATTGAAAAAGAGAGAGAAAATTAACTGAGGATTAAAAAGTGAATAGACAATTTGGTAGAAGCAGCCACCAGTTTGATTTTGTGAGATTTTAAGGAAAGAGAAAATTTTAAAAGATAAAATTATATGATTGGCCCCTTAAACTCCCTTGGCTAGGTCTATATCTAACCCAACTAATAACAGTTTTCTTACTAAAATACTTCACATGGTCTGCCCCATATCGTAGATACGTATGTGTCTACCTCTCCCCCTAGACTGCAATATCTTAGAATAAAAACACACACCTTGTGTATTTATTTTCTATCTTCCACAGTGCCAAGCACAGTACCTTTCACAGAACAGACATTTAATGACTATCTTTTTTTATTTAAAAACATGATCTTTAAGAAAGGAAAAAATCTTAAGCAGGATGAGGAAAGATGAGCATCCAAAGGAGTTAGATACGATGAAAATAGACTTGTCTTCTCTAGAAAACCAACTTCCAAACCATGACCTGTTGAAGAGAGAGAATTTTTAAAGAAAATCCAAGTCATTGAGGGAAGGAAAAGAAAAAATCCGGGTGAAAATAAAATACTGGAAACAAAATTTTATCTGTTGAGATATCACAATATTATCTCTCAATGTGTGCAAATAATTTTCCTTTCTACCACCACCACTGTCAACACATACACACACACACACACAAACTTAAGATGAATCAGAAAACATGCCTAGTAGTGAGAGGCAATGGATAAACACTGAGAAACACTTCAAGTCCATGGGGTTTGGTGAAGGAGGCAGCTATGAGGTGTGGGGGTGATAATAATGGTCTCAGAACACAATGGTGGTGGGGGCCACTTTAGCAAACCATGAGAACAGGATATTGTCAGCAGATGCTTGAGTGGAGAGATACATCTTCAATTGATCAATATTTGTCAATGAATAAAATAAAGTCCTCAGTGCATAGCATTTCACTTCAAAGTTAACTCAGCTGAGAAATGACTCTTCTCTGTCATAAAGGATATCTCCGAGACCAAAACCACCAACTAGAATGGTCAAGCATGAGTTTCTACTAGCCATGTGGTTGATGTGATCTCTTGGACAAAGCTTTGTTAAGACCACAAGAGTCAGGAGTGACTCTATGGGGCAGAGTCCATGCATTTATCTACCTCATCAGTAGTGCCCAGGACAAAGCCTCACATGTAGAAATATCCAAGAAAACACCTGTCATATTTAAATTTAAAAATGAAAGGAATGTAGCAGAAACATAATTAAAGTGAAAGAAAAACACCATCAATTCAAAGAGGTACAGTTGGTTAATTGGTGTGGAGAGCTGAAGAAACTAAAAGATGACAACTATTATTGCAATTTTTTAAAGAACTGCTATGAAGAAGTGTTGAATAATTATTCTAATTCTCCAAAGTGCATAAAAACAAATAAAATGCACTTAAATTGCAAAAAGAGAAACTTCAATTAGACATAAAGAAAGCTTGTCAATAAGGGTAATGCCACAGGTTTCTAAGAGCTTACATATATTCATCCATTCAGATGTCCGGAAAGGCAATTATTATTTTTATTAATCAGATTAGCCATAGAGCTAGCCAAGGCAAGAAGGTGAACCAGGAACCACTTCTGCTTCCTTCCTGATCTCTGATTTTACTCAATTGTCTATTTGCTTGTCTTCTAAATGCGCTTGTAATAACCTGCCCTCTTGCTAGCACCTCTTGTAAATGCGATGCCTATCTGAGTTTATCCCAGCTAAATAAACTGAATTCAATAAAACCCATCCTGGGTTATCCTCCAGGAGAGTTATTACTCCACTAACATGCTACTGTTGCTACTGTTACCTAAGGCTTTAACTTCTCGTTTAAGCTTGAGTTATGCTACGTTATTGTATATCTAAGATAAGAGGCTGTCTGGAGTCTGTTCAATGTTATCACATAACACACAGTGACTTTTTTATTGAAGGCACTCCATGAGTACCTCTGCACTGATGCAGGTTGTATTGAAAGTAATTCAGAGACTCTGTGTGTGTGTTGTGTCTGTGTGTGCACACATGCACGTGTGTACATACCCATATACATGTATGTTTGAGAATAGATAGATAGATAAATGGTGAACTGAAAGCAAAGCCATAATTTTACTCTTCACAGTTTGCTGATACTCTGCAATAATCCACCAGACTGGTATGCCCTGTGCTGTATTAATCTAGTTTAAATCTTAAAGAGAGAAGACCACAGTGAGAGCTTGCTGTCTCCCATGCTGATCAACCCTGCCTCTGCCCAATTTCTGCCACTTTGGATCCTTGAGGATGTAGCAATTTCCAACAATGAGGTCTTCAGACTCCCAGGACTTCACAAAGCTAAAAATGGTGTGTTTGGCTAGAGTGTCAATGTTTCAAAAAGCCTATGGAAATTTTACATTTCCTACAAAGGCTGTGATGAGCTAACAGTCTGCCTTCTTTGGTTTTGAATTTTATCAACTCCTGAGTAATCCTGATTATCTCATACTTATCAGGAGCATTAGTTGACATCATACATGATTTTGATATATTAATTATTAGGGGAAATTAATTATTCCTTAAACTGTAACTTGGCAGGAGAAAAATATTTCAAAACATGGCATCCAAAAAACAAAAAAAAATATGTAAGTTCCCTGGTGATAAAAAGGTTGGGGACTTCAACCATGAAAGCAGCATCAGAGAAAGAAGAACACTGACCTGGGAATCAGAATCAGGGCAGTAGCCCGTACTTACTTATTAAATGAAAGCATTTCTGGATAGCTCATAAAATAAAGTCCAAATCAAAAAAAAAGTAAAAATATATGCCATATTCTGTCCACTTTCTGTCCCATGATTCAGGGCCCAGATTCAGTATGAACTTGAAAAATTCTACAAGTATTTGTTTACTACATAGACCCATATTTCTTAGGCAGCCAGAGAAATATTCTACATCTCTTTCTCTTTCCCATCATCTTATATCTATTCAGAGGACAAAACTTTCCAGGATAAAAATTGTGTAATTAAGAAAGTGAAAGATTAGTATTAGTATTTCTATGCTTCCAAACAAGAGCAAAGATAGGAAAAAAATTCTGTAGCTTTTTAATGTGGAACCTGTGGGTTTTAGGTACTCCATCAGTTCTGAATATCAAGAAAACAAATAACTAGAGTAGGAAAAGATGTTACCTGAATAAAGCACAATTGCATTAGGAGAATGACAGCTTGAAACTGGAAATTTGAATGGGATCCCTCTGAAAAGCTGCCCTCTAAGCTGTAGATCAAATAAAGGAGCATGACCATCACGTAGCACATAGAAATTGAAGACAGGAGGCCGGACCCGTGGCTCACTCAGGAGAGTGCAGTGCTGGGAGCGCCGAGGCCACAGGTTCAGATGCTATATAGGGATGGCGGGTGCACTCACTGGCTGAGTGCGGTGCAGGCAACACCAAGCCAAGGGTTGCAATCCCCTTACCGGTCACAAAAAAAAAAAAAAAAAAAGGAAATTGAAAACAGGAATTTTATTCCTCAAAAATTAGAAACTGAAGATTTACTTGAAAACATAAATACAAGATCAGAAAAATAACTGTTAAAAATTGTTTGATGTCCTCAGTAAGGAACAAAAATGAATTACCACCATAAACCAGAATCAGAAGTAACAGAGGGAAGAGGTTAAATAGAAAAGGCAGTGAAGGTTGAACAGATGAAGGCAAAAAAAATAATAATAATTTCAAGTAAAAAATTTTTTAAAGAATCAATATAATTAAAACCATACTTGGAGAAATTAGAAAGTAGAAATCAAGTCTGTTATGTGATTTTTTCAGAAGTTCTCTCAGAATGAAAAGCAAGTGACAAAGAGAAAAAAAATTGCATGAGAAAATAACAAAGAGCAGGGAGTAGAGATCCAAAATATAACCAGTTGGCTTTTCCAAAAAAGGAATAAGAACAAATGGAATAGAAGGTCAATGTAGGTCTTTCATGCTAAATCATAAAGCCCACAAAGATCAAATCTTGACTTCCAGAATGGCTTTGTGCAGAGATCAGCAAATCTTCTCTCCAAAAAACAGTGGTAAAGCTGGGAAAAATTGTCAAAAACTACCACTTTAGCACTCTGGAAATTGTTCAAGGACATAAACAAATTGAGAAGAGTGTCTTCAAGAAAAACTATTGAACCAAGGTGAGAACCTGGTGCTGCTCCCATTCTCCTACCCTCTCCACACCCAGAGCACTGATGAAAACAAGTTGTCTCCATGGCAAACATTCAGAGAGAGTCATGTGGCAGCTAGCCTGAGGTCACAGCACCAGCTGGGGTTAGCAACTGACCAGGCGACCAATGAGAAATGCAACGCAGAGACTCTGGAAGCAGGAGAGTTAGAGTGGGCCATGATAAGCTTCACATATTCCTGGTGGCCTAAAATACCAATTTTGTTGAAATGTCAACAAAATGACAAAACTTTAGCCACAATAACCAAGAAAAAAAGAGAGAAGACACAAATTATCAAAATCAGTAATGAAAAAGGGGACATCAATACTAACCTTAAAATAAAAGGATTATAAGGAATTACTATGAACAAATTTATGCTAACAAATTAGACAATTTAGATATAACAGACAAATTCCTCGAAAGACAAAATTTACCAAAACTGACTCAAGAAAAAATAGAAAATATAATTATATTTATAAAAAGTTAAAAAATTAAATTATTAGTTAAAATCTTTACACAAAGAAAAGCCCAAGGCCACATGGCATCACTGGTGAATTCTATCTAACATTTAAAGTAAAACTAATATTGGTCCATCACAAATTCTCCCAGAAAATAGAGGAGAAGGAAATACTTCCCAATCTATTCTGTGAGGCCAGTATTATCCTGATACTAAACCAGACAAAGACATAGCAACAAAACATGACATTTCCCACTTACTAGAAAGGCTGCAGTAAAAGAAGAGACAGACAAATAACAAGTATTGACAAGGATGTGGAGAAACTGGAATCCTCACACATTGCTAGTGAGAATGTAATATGATGTAGCTACTTGGAAAGCAGTTTAGCAAGTTCATGCAAACTTACACATAAACTTACCACATGACCCAGCAATTCCATTCCCAGGTATCTACCCAAGAAAATAAAAATATATACTCACACAAACACTTGTATGCAAATATTCATAGCAGCATAATTTATAATAGCCAAAAAGTGGTAACAAGCCAAATGCCCATCAACCAATGAATAGGTAAATAAAATGTGGTCTACCCCTAGAATGGAAGATTATACAGCCATAAAAAGGAATGAAGTACTGACACATGCAACAAAACATGGATGAACCTTAGAAAAATTATGCTAAGGGCCAGCCCGGTGGCGCACTGCTACAGTGCGCCGCTTGGGAGCGCGGCGGCGCTCCCGCCGAGGGTTCGGATCCCACATACAGACCGGCCGCTCACTGGCTGAGCGAGGTGCGGGCGCAACACCGAGGGTTGCGATCCCGTTGCCGGTCCCAGTCCGGTACGGGCGCGACACTGAGGGTTGCAATCTGTTGCCGGTCACGAAAAAAGACAAAAAGGAAAAAAAAAGAAAAATTATGCTAAGTGAAACAAACAACATGCAAAAAAATCACATATTATGTGATTCCATTTATGTGAAATATTCAGAAAAGGCAAATCTATGGGGACAGAGTTAGAACTATGGCTTCCTAGAGATAGGAATGGGTGGGAATGGGGAGTGACTGTAAATGGGCACAAAGAATATTTTTAGGGTGACACAAATGTTGTATCACTAGATTGTGGTAATGACTGCAGAACTCTGTAAATTTATGGAAAATTACTGAGTTGTATATTTAAAATGGATGAATTTTATAGATATAAATTATATGCCAATAAAACTGTCAAAGATATTTTTTATATTAAAACAATTACATGACATGTCCACCATTGCATCCTCAGCACCCAGCACAGTGCCTGCCACATAATAGGTACTTAATAAATATTTACTATATAAGTGGATGAATAAGTGAATGATTTAATAATCAAAGAATTAGCACAAGAATGATTTTGTGACCTACAAAGAGACCTGTGTATGTATGTTGAAATTCCAGGCCAAAAAACTAATGAAAATCAAATGAAGACTAAACCTAAATATTCTGGCTCTTTTAAAAAAATTACTATATTTGCTGAGATACCATCTCACCCCAGTTAGGATGGCTAAAATCCAAAAGACTCTGAATGATAAATGCTGGCCATATGGTAGATCTATCTGCAATTGTTTGAGGAACCTCCATACCATTTTCCATAGAGGCTGCACCATTTTGCAGTCCCACCAACAATGTGTGAGAGTTCCTTTTTCTCCGCAACCTCGCCAGCATTTACCATTCAGAGTCTTTTGGATTTTAGCCATCCTAACTGGGGTGAGATGGTATCTCAGCAAATATAGTAATTTTTTTAAAAGAGCATATGGTAGATCTATCTGCAATTGTTTGAGGAACCTCCATACCATTTTCCATAGAGGCTGCACCATTTTGCAGTCCCACCAACAATGTGTGAGAGTTCCTTTTTCTCCGCAACCTCGCCAGCATTTACCATTCAGAGTCTTTTGGATTTTAGCCATCCTAACTGGGGTGAGATGGTATCTCAGCAAATATAGTAATTTTTTTAAAAGAGCGCCAGCATTTATCATTCAGAGTCTTTTGGATTTTAGCCATCCTAACTGGGGTGAGATGGTATCTCAGCAAATATAGTAATTTTTTTAAAAGAGAGAGAAAAAGAAATACCACATGTTCTCACTTATTGGTGGGAGCTAAAAATACACAAATAAATTCACTCACACACACAAAAAATAACCGGGGGCAGGGGGAAGAAGATATAACAACTACAATCCTTTGAGGTTGTTACAACAAGCAAATGGAAAGGACATTGTTGGGTGGGAGTGGAGAGAGGGAGGAGGGAGGGAAGTTTCAGTGATGGGCCATAATAATCAACCACATTGTATATCGACAAAATAAAAATTTAAAGGAAAAAATAAATAAATAAATAAATAAAAATTACTATATTGAGGAAGAATTGCTACAAGAATTTAGGGAAAAGAAAGAAGTTTACAAGGGTAGCCCGTTACTTCTACAGAACAATAAATATCAGGAGAGCAGAGAAACATACAAAATTTTGAAGGGGGAAAAGAGTGACCTCCACACATTTTCTTCACCAGCTAACTTGTTTTTCACATGGAAAAGACATTTTCAAATGTGCAAGGCTGTAAAAAATACACCTAGTATAGACCCCTATGTTAGATAGGATAGGCTAAGTGAAGCTGCAATTACTAACAACCCTCCCCCCCCCCAAAAAAAGATCACACTTAGGACCTACAGTGGGGATAAAGAAGGAGAGGGAGTCAAAGTCATCTGCTGATTGCTGTCGCTCAGCAGCCCAGGCTGATGGAGAAGCCTTCATCCTGAACTTCCCCAGAGGGAAAAAAGTTCTGCAAAGTTCCCCTTAGCAGATCCATTCACAGCTCACTGGCTAGAACTAGTCACATGGCCTCACCCAATTAAAAGAGGGGGCTGGGAAATGTAACTCTATCATGTGTCTGGAAGAACTCTGAAAGTATGGAAAGAGTTAGATGGACTGGTTAAGGTCCCTAAAACTGGAAGAACAAAATAGTAGCAGAGCATCTTCCAAACAACTCCCTCCCCAACACAACAGAAGAAGGCAACCCAGGTCCCGCATTTTCTAACTCTCAAACTAGCAACAGAAGTAAGGCATAGTCTTTCCCCAGATGAAACGGGAGTCCCACACCACCACCAGGTGAGCCTAAGATCCTGGACAAGGGGGATCAATCGGGAGACCTGCTGACAATAAACAGCCAGGATAAGCTCTCTCCTTCCATACCATGACTGAGACTCATTTCCCCTACAAAGAAGCACTGTAGCCAGACAGCAGTAACAAGAGGGATTCCATCATGACTCCATGGGTTAGAAACTCCCTTCCCCCACCTACAGATGTTAGCTACAACTCAGTCTGTGGAAGCATTTTCTGTCCCTTCGGGCCATACTAACAGGGACTACTGGGAGCCCCAGAAGCACAAAATCAACCAAGACCAAAATAGTACCACAAGGCTCTGAAAATTAGATTGCCATTAGAACCACAATCCACAAAATAGGCTAGGACCTGCATGCTAAACCCAAAGTGCTATTGGTTGAATGTCCCCCAAAAGTTCATGTGTTGGAAAATTGATCCCCATTGCAACAGTGTTAAGAGGGTGGGAAATTCTATTATAGTATTTGAAAGGTGGGGTCTTTAAGAGGTGATTGGATTGTGAGGACTGTGCCCTCACGAATGGATTAATCCATTCATGGAGATATGGATTAATGGTTTAATGGATTGTCAGGGAGTGTTTTCTGATGGCTTTGTAAGGGGAGCAGGTGAGCAAGTTAACTCTCTTGTTCATGCCATTCTCACCATGTGATACCCTGCATTGCCATGAGACTCTGTACCGATCCCCCACCAAGAAGCTCTCACCATATGTACTCCCAAAACTTGAACTTCCTGGCCCCCAAAACTATAAGCAATAAATTCTATTTCTTTATAAATTACCCAGTTTCAGGTATTCTGTTATAAGCAACAGAAAATGGACAAATACACAGGATAATTGCATAAAACAAAAGATTTAAATAGGACTCAGAGCCTCCTAACATAATAGTAAAATGTCCAGTTTGCAATTAAAAGTCACCTGTCATATCAAGAAGCAGTAGAATCACAAATTAAATGAGAACACCAAGATGAACAAGATGCTGGAATTATCTGACAAGAATTTTAAAGCATCCATCATAAAAATGCTTCAAGAGACAATTACAAATTCTCTTGAAACAAATGAAAAAATAGAAGATCTCAGCAAATAAATTTTATTTACAAAAATGAACTAGATGGGAATTATAGAACTGAAACATTCAGTAACGGAAATTAAAAACTCACTGGGTGAGCTCGATAGCAGAGTAGAGATGACAGAGGATAAAATCAGTGAACTTGAAGACAGATCAATAGAATGCACCCAACATGAACAACAACAACAACAAAAACCCCAATTCTTCTAGATTCTCTGAGAATACAATGAAAGATTCAACATTCCTATGATTGAGGTCACAGAAGAAAGGGAAAAAATGGTGCACTCAAAGGGTACTCAGGCCTGGCTAGTTTGCTCAGTTGGTTAGAGCACAACCACGTAACACCAAAGTCAAGGGCTGGGATCCCTGTACTGGCCAGCCACCAAAATAAAAGGAGGGCCGGGGGGGATTATTCAAAGAAATAATGGTTGAAAACTTCACAAATTTGGTGAAAGTCATAAACCCACAGATTCAAGAAGCTGAGCAAATAGGATAACAAATAGGATAAACCCAAAGAAATCTATGTCAAGATAGATAACTAAATTCTGAAAACTAAAGGCAAAGAAAAAATTTTGAAAGCATCCAAAGAGAAACATCTTGCCTATAAGGGAAAAAATAAACAAATAAAACATATGAATGACAGTGAATTTCTCACTTGTAACCATAGAGTCCAGAAAGGAGTGACATATTTTCCCAGTGCTAAAAGAAAAGAACTGTCAACCACGAAATTCATATTTTATATCTGCTTCAAGAGTGAAGCAGAAATAAAGATATTCTCAGATGAAGACAAACTAATAGGATCTGTCATTTACAGACCTACCCTTGAAGAAAGGCTAAAGGATATTCTTTACACAGAAAGAAAATGATTAAAGAAGGAAACTTGGAGCATCAGAAAGGAAGAAAGAACAATGGAAAGAGCAGAAATATAGGTACCCTTTTCATGAGTTCTAAACACTTTTTATTGGAACAAAAATTATAATACCACATCACACTTAAGATATTTAAAAGTGAGAAAGTTAAAGGAACCTAAGTGACAAAAAGATTTCCACACTTTACCCAATGTGGTCAAATGTTAATACTAGAATGTGATAAGTCACACCTGTGTATTACAATACCCAGGGCAGCCACTAAGAAAACTAAACAGAAATATATTCAAAAATACTATAAATTAATCAAAACAGAATCCTCAAAAAAAGTGCAAGTAACCCAAAGAAAGTATAGAAAAGAGATTAAGGAAAATAAGGAAACAGAAAACAAGCAACAAAGATCAGACTTAACTCTTAACATATCAATAATTACTCTAAATGGTATAAACACATCAATTAAAAGGCAAAGATTAGATACAACCAAATATGTTGTTACAATATGACCCAGCAACTGAATGCTTGTGAATTTACCCCATAGAAATGAAAACTTGTGTTTGCACATATGTTCACAGAGCTTTATTTGTAATAGCCCAAAATGAGGTGTGAGCTCAGAGAGCTCCTGTCTTATGGGCCACATGAGGACACAGAGAGAAGACAGCTCTATAGGAACCAGGAAGTGAGCCCTCATCAGACCCCAAATCTGCTGGCTCCTTGATCTTGGGCTTTCCAGCCTTCAGAACTGTGAGAAATAAATTTTTGTTGTTTACAAGCCACCCAATTTATGGTGGTTTGTTACAGCAGCCCAAATGAACTAAGACAATGTACATATCACAATTTCTTAAAGTATTTTTTAAAAATTGCCTACAGAACAATAAAAAGACAAGTCATCATAGACTAACAATTGAAATATAATTTTTCCAAGGCAAAAAAAATAGTAATAGCCCAAAACCGAAAACAACCAAGACGACCTTCAGTAGGTAAATGGTCCAACAAACAGTGGTATATCCATACCATGAAATACTACTCAGCAAAGAAAAAGAACGAACTATTGATACATGTAACTTGGATGAATCTCGAGGGAATTACACTGAGTAGAAAAAAGCCAATTCCAAAAGCCTGTATACTTTATAGTTTCATTTATATAATATTCTTGAATTAATAAAATATAGAAATGGCAAAAAAAACCCTCTAACTTTCATGAGATAACCAGAAATTTAAATACTGAGTGTTTAGTAACATTAAGAAATTAATTTTTTAGTTGCGATAATGTCTTTTTTTTTTAGTTCTGATATTTTAGGGATACATATCAAATATTTATGAATAACATGATATCTGGAATTTGCTTCAAAATAATATGGGGAGTGGACAGGTGTGTGGAAGGGGCAGGATTAGCCATGGATTCCTGGTTGTTGGGGGTAGAAATGGGTACATGAGGGTTCATTATACAATTCTGTCTACTTCTGCATGTGTTCAAAATCCTTATTATTATTATTAAAATAATAAAAGAACTTAGGAAAAAGTTTTTAAAAGATTGAATGCACATGTTAGAATTTTTAAAATAAATGTAATACACAACACATAATTTTAATATGAGTATGTTTTATCTAAAACCTAAGGTAATATTAACAAAGAACAAGAAGTGGGGAGGAAGGGCTGGCCTGTGGCTCACTCGGGAGAGTGCGGTGCTGATAACACCAAGGCCCCGGGTTCGAATCCTATATAGGGATGGCCGGTTTGCTCACAACCGGGTGAGCGTGGTGCTGACAACACCAAGCCAAGGGTTGAGATCCCCTTACCGGTCATCTTTAAAAAAAAAAAAAAAAAGTGGGGAGGAAGAAATTAAATCATATTAAATGATTTGTCTTTAATAAAGATAACACAAAAGATACCTTCTAATTCTGGTTCTGTCAGAACAAAATATTTCAAACGGTAAACCAAAGGATTGATAAACCTTAGTACCCTAGAACTAAAACCACAAGAAAACATCACACTAAGAAGTTTTCATAGGAGATTTCAACCAAAATTTTAAGAAACACGTAATTTCTGTGTGTTATTTAAACTTGTCCAGAATCTACAAAAAGAAGGCATATCAGTTACCTATTGTTGCATAACAAATTACCTCAAACTTAGTGGCTGAAAGCAAAAAAAGTTTATCATTTCACACAGCTTGTGTTGGTCAGAAATTGAGGAGTGAATAGTTTTGGCTCATTTCTCACCAGGCTGCACTCGAGATGTTGGTAGCGGCTGCAGTCATCTTGACATTCAACTGGAGGTGCATTTACTTCCAAGGTCACTCATGTTTGCTTCTTCTCAGGTCTGCCTCATGACATAGCAGCTGTCTTCCCCCATTACAAGCAAGCTGAGAGGAAGCATGCAAGACGAAGCCTCAGTCTTTCTAACCCAGCATTGGAAGTGACATCTCACCACTTCTGCCATGTTCTATTCAATAGAGATGAGTCAGTAAACCCAACCCACATGTAAGGAGTAGAGATTATTACAAAAACAAGGATTCTAGGAGGCAGGGCCATCTTAGAGGGTACCTATCACAGAAGACAACCTTTCAAAGTCATTTTATGAAATCAGTAATATCAAAACCTGAAAAGAACAACCAAAGAAAATTACCAGCTGATCTCATTTATGAATATCAACTCAAAAATCCAAATATAAGTAGGCAGAATCCATAGCATATTATAAAAACAATATGCCATAGCCAACTGAGGAGTACTCTATAAATGCATGCAAGATTTCATATTAGATATCATATTAATAAAAATAACCATATTAATACAATAAAGAAAAATAATTTTAGCTCCCACAAATAAGTGAGAACATGTGATATTTCTCTTTCTGTGCCTGACTTGTTTCACTTAATATAATTCTCTCTATAAATAAATACACAAAAAAACGGCGGGGGGGGAGAGGGAAGAAGACAGAACAATTACAATTCCTTGAAGTAGATACGACAAGCAAACGGAAAGGACATTGTTGGGAGGGAGGGGGGAGAGGGAGGAGGGAGGGAGGTTTCGGTAATTGGCCACAATAATCAACCACATTGTATATTGACAAAATAAAATAAAATTTGGAAGAAAAAAAATAAAAATAAAAGTAAAAATAATTTTATCTTCCTGTATGCTGAAAAATGATTTCATATATTGGGCCGGCCCAGTGGCGCACTCGCTGAGCGCAGTGCGGACGACACCAAGCCAAGGGTTGCGATCCCCTTACCGGTCACAAAAAAGGCAAAAAAAAAAAAATTTAAAAAGAGAAAAAATTACCCTATTTTCAGGAGTTGTGATTATATTCACCTGAAGAGAGAGAAAAATGAATCAACCAAAAACCCATTTCAAACAATAATTTATAAGGTGGATGTACATACAAAATTAATATAAAACTCATTGAACTTCATACATAAAAACAAAAATCACTAGAAGATATATTTGAAGAAAAGGCCATAACTAAATAGCAAATAAAAGGAGAAAATATCTAGTAATAATCTTTAAAAGAAAAGTAGTAACATCTACATACTATAGTAAGATATTTATAACACTATTGAGGGAAAAAACAAAAAAAGACCTGAACAAAAGAATAGCCACACCATGTTTTTGGACTAGAAGATGGAAAATCATAAAGACTCATTACCTCAACTTAATATATAAATTCAATATAATCTCAATTCAAGCTGACCGGTTAGCTCATTTGGTTAGAGCACAGTGCTGATAACACCAAGGTCCAGGGTTCGATCCCTGTACCAGCCAGCAAAATTAAAAACTAAAGTCTCAATTCCAAATGCCAACAGGTTTTGGGGGGGTGTGGGGGGTGGAGAAGGAGAATGGGACTAGAAAAGCTGATTCAAAAATTCATATAAAATAAACAAGAATAGTCAGGACAATTCAGAGGAAAAAGAAGTTATGGGGCAGGGGTGGACTAGCTCTACCTGATATTAAAACACCACTTGCATTCGTTTCCTATTGCTTCTGTAATAAATTACCACAAACTAAAACAACACGAAGTTATCGTCTTCTAGTTTTGGAGGTCAGAAGTCTGAAATGGGACTCACTTGCTGAAATCAAGGTGTGGGCAGGGCTGCATTCCTTTCTAGAGGATCTAAGGGAGAATCTGTTTCCTTGCCTCTTCCACCTCCTAGAGGTCATTTCTTTCCTTGGCTCATAGCCCCATGTTTCCATCATCAAAAACAACAATCTTGTATTTTTCTGAATTTTTTATGTAGTCACTTCTCTCTCTCATTCTGAACACAGATGGAAAAGTTTCTCTGACTTTAAGAACCAATGTGATTAGATTTTGCCCACCTGGATAATCTAAGAAAAACTCCCCATCTTGAGAGTTTTAAGTCACATCTGCAAAATCCCTTTTGCCAATTAACGTAACATACAAGGATACTTCAAAGTGTTCATGGAAAAATAGAATTAAAAGATAATTTGGATCTTTCCATGAACTTTTTGATGTACCCTCATATTTATAGTTATCAGAGATTTGGATGTAGACATCTTGGGGTTGTGTGGCATTATTCTGCCTACTATAGCATGATTCTCATTCATTTATAGGCAGAACAATAAAATATAATAAAAATATCATAGAAATACTATAGAAAGTTTAGCAGTAGACTACAATAAACATAAGGGGTTAATCTATTATAAATGTTATTTCATATCAGTGGGAAAAGATTGCTTATTCAGTAATTAATATTGAAATAACTGGATTACAATTGAAAATTAATTAAATTGGATACTAGCATCATACAATACAACATAATTAATTCTACATACATCAAAGACTTAAATGTAAAAAAATGAAACCATAACAAAACTAAAACTATGGAGAAACTTTTTATAATCTCTGAGTAAAGAAACCATAAAAGAAGATATTGATAAATCCAACCCCGTAAAATTTTCAAAATATGCAACACTATAAACAAAATCAGAACACTAGCCATGAACTATAAGAGAGAAAGAAACAATCACAATAATATGTTTTTTAAAATTTCAGCTCATTTGTAAAGAGCTTCTGCAAATCAATACAAAAGAACCAACAAAAAAATGGACAGAAGTTACATATGAACAGTTCACAGAAAAGAAATTCAAATGGCTCTTAAACACATGAAAATATGTTTAACTTCATTCATAAGAAGAGAAATAAAAAAACACACTGAGATACCATTTTGTTTCACCTACCAGATGACAATGATAAACAATTCTGATAATACATTTTGTTAACCAGGTTATGAGTACACAATACTAGAGTGGATGTTAATTGATAAAACCTCCATGGAGAGCAATTTGTAGCACCTACTAAAACTAAAAATGGACATACACTTTGATAAAGCAATTCTATTTCTACAAATTTATGCTGCAAAATATATATGAGTAAAATAGAATGTGTACTGATATTGTTTGTTATAGCACAAAAATAGACATAAACAAAATGACCATTAATAGGCCTCTGGTTAATTGTGATAATCTATACATTAAGATTTTCTGAAATACTCTTTAGCTATCAAAAAGAATGAAGTAGCTTCTATGTACTGTTATAAAAAAATGGATCACCTAGATAAATTTTAACTTAAAATAATGAAGAATAGCATGTACAGCTTGCTAACATTTGTGTTAAATTATAGACCAGTTTTCTAAGACCAAATAGGAATAATTTTTAAATTATATGTTTCTCTCTCTTTGCCTTGAATCATCAAAAGTCAATTACAAATAAATTTCTGATATTAAATGTCATCGTTATAAATCATCTTTTAGGCATGGTAACAGAATATCAAGTGCAAACCAGCAGGATTTTGTGTGGGTAGTTCCCTCTTTTTCTTCCACCTTTCCCTAGCAAATATTCTGGGAAATGAGGCACTTTTTTCCTGAATTGAGTATGCTTCATTGTGACATCACTCTCTCTTCATTCACCAGACACCCCGAACTTGACCCACAACCCAAACTACATTCTTTTCCCATTGGAACTTAAAGTTTCAGGAAGCTGATATTTTAACCACACAAAAAGAGCCTTCAATCTAAAGATTAATTTTTATGAGTTCCCTAAATAGTTTTCCAAAATCTCTTGGTGAAGCGTCTGAGAATGGTTACAGGTTGTTACACTACCAGCCTTAATATTCAGAGACTCTATATAATATGAATAACTGGAATGAAAGACTTTCTGCAATTTATGGGCACATTTGCTTTCAAAACCTATTTTCCAGAATGATTGTTGACTCCTTGGATCTATTCTTTTCCTTTACTTATTAGATATCCTGCATTAGAATATGATTCAGCAAAGTAATACAGCTGCAGTTTGTCTTTCACCCTTGATCTGGCTGATCCTCACATCTTTGTCTACCAGGAAATATGATCATTAAAACGAAAGTCCAGGAACACAGAAAAAGAATGACACTTTTCCCAGAGACGTAGGCTGTATACCAGGGCAACCCATGCATTTTGTTATCTGGCCTTTATTTTCCATATCATCACAATAGACATGATAGTCTTTGTGGACATATAACTCATGATGGTTACCTGCTTCTCTGACAGTGGCCCTATACACAGACGATGTCTATTTACAAGATTCTGCTCCTCTAGCCATAGGCATAGACTGATGGCCTACCCAACCTGGACTAATCAGTCCTTACCCAATATTTTTGTCCTAGTAGTAAGGGAAGAGAGGCAGTCTCTCTATGGGGGTTGGAAAAACAGGGTGTGAGAGCTAGGAGCTATTGGCTACTTGTTATGGCTTTTGCTGTGTGGAGAAAGCTTATGTGAAGTAGGCAAGAACTAAGGCAACAATGCAGAGACAAGAAGAAATGAGACCCGTGACAAAGAGAAGCAAGGGGGCTTTGACATCTTGGTTATGGTAGACCCCAGGCCTCACTGCATCTTCGTCTTTCTCACAGCTACGTGAAATATACCAATAATCTTTCTCTGTATTACTACTTTGTCTAAGCTAACAGGTAGGGTCAGGTTTCTCTGAGTTCCAACCAAAACAGCTCTGACTAATGCACATTGCTTACATACACGTATCCACCTGATCAAACACATCTATTACCCAAGCATGTGAGCTCTGGATTTGAAACCTTGGCCCCACTATTTAAAATTGTCTGATGTTGGGACAGTTATTTAACCTCTTTGCACACAATTTACTCAACTGTATGATGGAGGTAATAATAGAATCCACCTAAAGGAGTCTTAAGACGTTTCAGTGACTGAATAAAGGAAAAATTGCTTTGACAGTGCCTGAAAAAAGTGCTCAAAAAGGTAGTTATTATTATTACCATATATCATATATTTATAGTAAATATATTGTCACATAAACTAGTAGTATGTTTAAACAAATAATGAAAAGAAACTTCTTCGTATGCTTGTTATTTGCCAGACACAGTGCTAACATGTCATCTCGTTTAATGTTCACAAAACCTGTGAGGTAGAACTTATTATCCCCACATTACTAACAATAAAATTACAAAATTTTACCCAAAGTCATACAGCTAGAAATTGCATCCAAAACCTATACTCTTTTTTTTAAACATTTTTTGTGTGTGTGTATACCATAGGTAAAGAAAAATATACAAAACCTAAATGTTCCACTAAATGAATTTTCACAAAGTGCACACCGTGTACAACCACTCAGGCAAAGAAATAGAATATTGTCAGCATGCCAGATGCTCCTTAGAGCCTTCTCTCAATCTCTCTCTTGCCCTCTTCCCAAAGGCAAGCCATTCTTGTGGTAATTTGTATCAATTTCGCTGAACTAGAACTACATTTCCCAGAATTCCCTATATGATTACAGTTACGGTTGGTCACAAGAGAAATTTGCTCAAGATTTGGAAGGCAGGAATAAAATAGTAGCCATTCAGCTGTGAAAGTCACTCACTGTAGGGCACCAGGTACAGTTACAGCCCATGCACATTGACACTGCTCTGCTGGCTCCGCTGTTGACATGGGACAGCAACCAGGCCCTCAGCTCCTTCAGCTCCCACCAAACCTCTTATTTCAGCTTCTCCCAATCCTAGGCCAGGTGTATGTGCAGCTCCATGGCAAAGGGTGCCAGCAATTCTGCAGGTCACTAGCATCATCAAATTTGGAGGCAGTGAAAGAAAAATATAGATAACAGTTTGTCCCCATGGGCTCCAGATTTGGAGCCCAATCAATAGTATGTCTGTGAGATTCATCCCTATTGCTGCATGTAGCTGTAGTTTGTTTCTTTTCACTGCCATGTTGTATGTTGTATGAATATATCACAATTAATTTATCCATTTTAGTGTTGATTTTTAATCGGGTATTTTTCTAGTTTGGGTTCATTGTGAATAATGCTTCTAAGAACATTTTTGTACTGCTCTGCTAGTGCATATGGCGAGTATTTCTGTTGAGTGTATAACTAGGAGTGGAATTACGAAGCCATAGGATATTCATATGTTTAACAGAAAATACTATACTGTTTACACCAGTTTACACTCTGACCATTAGTGTATGCATTGCAAATATTTTATTCTACTCTGTGGCTTGTCTTTGTACTCTTTCGGGGAGTCTGTAGATGAACAGAAGTTCTTCATTTTAAAGTGATCTAACTTATCAGTCTTTTCCTCTACAGTTAGGGCTTTTTGCGTTCTATCTAATAAATCTTCCTTTACCCCCAGGACATGAAGGAATGGCCCTATATTATCTTCTGGAAGCTTTATTGTTTTGTCTTTTACATGTAGATTAGTATGATACCTGGAATTGATTTTCACGTCTAGTATGAGGCAGGGGTTCAGTTTCACTTATTGCGCATGATCATAAAATTGATTCAGCACCATTCATCGAAAAGACCATCTTTATCAAAAATTAAGTCATAAATAAATAAATATGTTTCTATGAATGAATAAGTTTGTGCCTTCTATTCTGTTCCAATTATTTATCTCTTACAGCACTATTATATGTTGTATAAACTACCCTAGATTTACATTTCTATTTCCAGTAGAACAAGTTCTCCTATCTTGTTCATCTTCTTCAAGAGGAACTTGTGTATTCTTGGCTTTTGTTTTTTATCTAAATTTGAAAATTGGCTTGTTAATTTCCAGCAAAAAAAAAAAATCTGTGAGAAGTTTTGATTGAGATTGAATCTATACACCAATTGAGAAATAACTGACATCTTCAAAATACTGGTCTTTTAATGCATTCATTAGGTTTTCTCAATTACAGTCTATAATTTTCTTTGTAGACATCTTAGACATCATTTCACCAATGGGCAAAAGTTTGAGGAGAATCAGGATATTTTCATGTCAAAGTATCTCCCACAAGTTATCTACTAATTTCAAAAGGCAAAGCAGGAATTTTTATAGTGGGGAAACCTGGCAGACACCACCATAACCAAGTGGTCAAGGTTACCATCATCAGTAATTAGATGTATCAATATCATGCAGCTCATGATATGATGCAATGAAAAGGATACAATATCACATCTGTGATAGATTCTTGCCAAAAATGCAAAACTTCAATGCAGTCATGAGAAAACAGAGACTAAATTAAAGACATGCTACAAAATAACTGACCACAACTTATCAAAAGTGTCAAGTTCATAAACAACAAGGAAAGACTGAAGAACTGTCGCAGATTACATGAGACTAAGGAAATGTAAAAACTAAATGCAATGTGGGATCCTGGATTAGATCCTGGAATTGAAAAAAACATTAGGGATAAAACTGGTAAAATTTGAATAAGGGTTGTGGCTTAGTTAACAATATTGTCCAGTGTTAATCTACTTGTTTTAATAATTGTACCATGGTTATGCAAGTTGTTAACTTTAGGGAAAGATGAATAAAGAGTATATGTAATCTTTTGGTAGTATTTTTGCAAATTTTCTGTAAGTTTAATATTTCAAAACTTAAAAAGAAATAAATGGAAAATAAAGTTATATTGGCTCATGAAATAAGTAGGATATTTTAAAACTCTTTTTATATTCTCTGGAAGAATTTGTATAAAATTGATATAATTTTTTCTTCCATCTAGATTAGAGTTTTCTTTGTGGGATAGTTTTAAATTATGAACTCAATTGAATTAATAATTATAGGACAATTAAGATTTTCTAATTTTTCATGGACTATTTTTAATTTATCTAGAAACCTATCCATCTATCCATTTCATTTGATTTTCAAATTTGCTGGCATAAAGATTTCTGTAATATTTTATTATCTTTTTACTGACTATAGATAGCATATATAGTAATGTCTGTTTTCATTTCTGATACTGGTTATTTTGCCTTCTCTCTTTTTCCTGATTGTTCTTGCCATGGCATTACCAATTTTATTAGTCTTTTCAAGTAAAGAAATTTTAACTTTTTAGAAACTATTTCATTTTCTCTATTATTAATTTATTTTATCTTTATTATTTTATTCTTCCTACTTTCTTCGCTTTTAATTTATGGTTCTTTTACTAACTTCTAGAAATAGAAGCCCATTCATTTTCAGTCTTTATTTTCTTTTTTTCTTTCCTTTTTTTTTCATTGCATATGCTTGTGGAGTACGGTTTATTGTTTCAATAAATGCATATATTGTATAATGATCTAATCAGAATAATTAGCATGTATATCACCTACATATTTATCATTTCTTTGTGTTTATAACATTCAAGATCCTCTTCTCTAGCTATCTTGAAATATACAATACAATATTATTAGCTATTGTCACCCTAGGGCACAAGAACTTATTCTTCCTATCTAACTGTAACTTTGTACAAAATTTGTAATTTTGTACCTTTCCCTGGTCCCCCATCTTCCCCTTCCCTGCCTCTGGTAACCACTATTCTACTCTCTGTTTCTCTCTTTTTTTCTCTCTTTTTAGTTCATTTTTCTTAATTGACCCATGATAACTGTACATACCTATAGAGTACAATATGATATTTGGGTACCTTTATACTGTGTGCAATGATCATATCAGGATGCTCAGTATATCCAACACCTCAAACATTTGTCACCTCCCTGTGTTAATAACATTCAACATCATCTCAACTAACCATTCAAAGCTACATGTACTTTGTTGTTAACTATAGTTTCCCTATATTACCATAGAAACCTAGATCCCATTATTCCTATCTCTAATATTTTGCATTCACTGACCACTCTTTCCCCATTCTCCCTCCCCACACACCAGTCTCCAGTAACCACTATTCTACTCTACTTCTATGAGATCAACTTTTTTAGCTTCCGCATACAAGTGAGAACATGTGGTGTTTCTCTGTGCCACGCTTATTTCACTTAACATAATTTTCTTCAAGCTAATCCATGTTGCTGAAAATGGCAGAATTTCATTCTTTTTTATGGCAGAGCAGTATTCCATTGTGTATATATACCACATTTTCCTTATCTAGTCATCCATGGAAGGACATTTAGGTTGTTTCCAACTCTTGGCTGTTGTGAGTAATTGAGCCACGATAAACATGGAAGTACAGGTGTCCCTTTGATGTGATGATTTCCATTCCTTTGGGTACATACCCAGTAGTGGGATTGCTGGATGATATGGTAGTTCTATCTGTAGTTGTTTGAGAAATCCCCATACTGCTTTCCATGGTGGCTCAGCTTTTCTTATTTTCCAATGTATTCATTTAAGGCTATAAGTTCCCTCTAAGTGTACTTCTGTTGGAATCATCAATATTTGATGTCACGTATTCGTTATCATTTAGTTTAAAAGTACCTTACCGCTTCAGGAGTCTATTGTACTTACTTCTGCAGCACATTCCTTCTCCTTTTCCCTCTTCTGAAAATGTTTGCTTAATCATTGGAATCTATAATGTAAAATAATTTTGCGAGACATAGGAAGAACACAAAAAAGTTTCTGCCGTCAGGAATCTTTTTGGAGAGGTAAGATGTATAAACATGAACATAAAATCATCAATACATTTGAAATATGATAAATGACACACACATAGTACAGACAACTGAAAAAAAACCAACCTGACAGTAGTGTTTGGGCAGAATTTCATGCAGAATGTGGATTTTAGCTGAACTTATGCAAAGGATTTAGATAGAGGGGGAGAGGAATAAGGAGACAAAACTGAGCAAGACCTAGTGGATGTGTGAGAGAACAATGAGCAAATCATTTGGTTTGTTGAGGAATTTATGTGATAAAGTGAGAGAATTTAAGTTTAGAAAAAGGTCTATATTATACAGCACTTAGAATATTGAGTTAATAAATTTTATTTTATTTTGTAGAGAATGGAGGACATTTTTTTAAAATTTAGATTGGCAATTGACAGAAGAATAAGCATTGAAGGAATATTTATCAGGAGCTGTATTAGTCAGGGTTCTCCAGAGAGACAGAATCAATAGACATGTTTTAAATATATGAAAGGGGAATTATTAGGAGAATTAGCTCATGCAATTAAGAAGAAAAGTCCCACAACAGGCCGTCTGCAAACTGGATGCTGGTATCATGGCTCAGTCAAAGTCCAAAGGCCTCAAAACTGGGGAAGTGGACAGTGTCCTTTGTGCACAAAAGCTAAAAAGTCTCGAGCTCTGATGTCCATGGACAGAAGAGAATAGTGTATCCCAGCTGCAGCAGATAGAGAGAGCAATTCGCCTTTTTTCTCCATTTTTTGTTCTCTCCAGACCTCCAGCAGATTGGATGGTTTCTGCCCATATTTCCCATCCAGTCCACTTAGGCTCTCATGCTAATCTCTTCTGGAAACACCCTCATGGACACACCTACAAAGATAGCTTTACCAAGTTTCTCAGCATTCCTTAATCTAATCAAGTTGACACCTAGAATTTACCTTCACAGGAGCCTTGAGTTGGATAAACTGAAAAGAAATGAAGCTAAAAGCAAGAAACCAGGCACAGGAACTAAGGTCTTCGCTGGAGTGACAACAGTGGTAATTAGAAAGACTACAGGAGAACTTACTAGGCAGGGGGTGAAAAGGTGGGAGGTACTCATTAACCCTCACTGTCACTTTGGCTTTAGTAAATAAGGACACAAGTAGCTCTCTTATCAGATCATTTGATTTCAAGCTGAAAAGAGAAGTAGCAATATAGGCAGTCCTTGTCATATGTTTAAATGCTTTATCTCATTTTTTATTTTGGGGGGAGAAAGCACTTCCTGGTATTTTTTGGTGTTATTTCTGTTTTCAATATGTATGCAGGGAATTGTTGCAATTTTTACTTTGTCAATTATATTGGCCAAGAAATATTGTATTTCATTTCAACCTGATGCCTTCCACATTTGTATAGATCTCAAACCCCATAGTTTAGCAATGAGCCAAAAACATGCCACATCTGCATCATGGTAAAGGTCATTCCCTTGAAATGCATCATACTAAATGGAATCTTATTTCTTGCCAAAAACTTTGTGGGCGTCTGTCACAACATTTATCTTCCTTCCATCAACAGCAGCAGCAGCAACATCATAATATTTCATGTTCAACCTTGGGTGACATCAGAGAGAGACTCCCCAGCATGTTTCTATGGGTTTTCACCACTTGACCGGAACTTCAAGGCCACTGTTCCCACATTCCCCAACACTTCATCATCACAGATCAAGATTCACTTTCTCTGCAAACTTTCCTTTTAATCCTGCCCACTAGCAGAATCACTAACAATTCTCACTACAATAAAATTTTATATTTGCAAATGTCTATTTCTTTTCGTTGGCTGGTTTTTGTCTTCTCCATTAGATTATATGGAGTGAACTGTGAGTATTCCAAAAATGTCACAAACTGACCAATCCCCATCTTCTGATGATGTGACTGTATATGAATTGATCTTGTTCTTCATAACTTTATTACTTTTCTCCCAAACTCATCCATGCCTCACTTTCATGGGCTAATGTCATTGAAACAACTCCTGGCAGTTAGGCCAGAAAACACTGACATGATGAAGAAAAAGTACCCTTTAAATATTTCTTCGTTGTTATGCTATCGTCCCCCAAAGCTGCCTGAAAAAGCCACAATTTTCTTACTGTTGATGGTGTCAATCATGAAAATTCTGGGTTTTATGCCAAAAAGACTTGTTATAAGGAAGGAATTTATCTTTCCACTCCTCTGGTTTCCCTGAGAATGGATTTTTCCCTAAGCACTTCTGGCTTCTTGGCCTCCCCCTTACTTTTCACCATGGAGACAGAGTGACTTCCCTGATTCGAGATTCTGGGAGAGGAACTGGACGTGCATACCTCAGCATATTCTTACCATCCTCTTCCTCTTGGGAACGAGCCATGCTGCTCCATGTTAGAAGTTTTACAAGACAGGCCCCCACTGAGAGCAGTCTGCAGATGTGCTGCACTGCCTGAGACTGGGTGGGTCAATCTAATTCCAAGAATTAAGTTGCCCAATTTCACTGCACACCTAAGCTTCTAACAGCTGGCACCTCGGTTTCTGACTTACTCTTTACCCTACATCATAAAATTAGTCAGGAAAGGAGTGTGTTTATTGGGTCCCCCTCCAACCACAACAGTACTACCAGACATTTGGCTGGCATTGGCAGAAGTTAGTAAAATCCTAAGGCAATGCTGCTCTCTCTAAATGTGGGCATGATGGACATCCATTACCTCTCTGAGAGCCTGGGCTGAAGTTAGCACTCACAATGGTCTCTGCAGTTCCCTACACTTCTATCTCTGATCAACTTCCAGGTTTCTCTAATTCTGCTGCCCTGTGGCCTAAGTCCACAAAACAATCTCAAAAAAAACACGGCATCTCACAGTGATCAACCAATGCTTTCCTTCATGGAGGCAGAGCCTTTCTTTTTTGTAGCCTCTTTCACTTAAGGACAGTCAGCCCTTCATATCCACAGGTTTCACATCCACAAATTTAACCAATGGTGGATACAAATATTCAAAATAAACAAATAATAACAATACAATAATAAAAAAATACAAATTGAAAACTAAAAAGAACAAAGCTGGAGCCATCACACGCTCTCACTTTAAAACATACTACAAGCTATAGTAACCAACACAGCATGGAATTGGCATAAAAAGAGACAAAAAGGTCCATGGAACAGAATAGAGAACCCAGAAATAAATCCATGTATTTACAGCCAACTTATTTTTTACAAAGGCACCAAGAATATTCATTGGGGAAAGGACAATCTCTTCAATAAATGGTGCTGGGAAAAGTTGGATATACACATGCAGAAGAATAAAACTAGGCCCCTACATCTCATCATATACACACAGCAACTCAAAATGATTAAAGACTTAAATGTAAGACCCCAAACCATGAAATTACTAGAAGGAAATATACAGGAAATACTTCAGGACATTGGGCTGGGCAAAGACTTTATGAAGAGGACCTCAAAAGCACAAGCAACAGAAGCAAAAATATACATATCGGATTATTTCAAACTACAATCCTTCTGCACAGCAGAGGAAACTAATCAATAGAGCAAAAAGACAACCTTCAGAATGGGAGAAAATATATGCAAACTATGTATCTGACAAGGGATTAATATCCAGAATATACAAGAAACTCAACAGCAAGAAAAACAAAAAGCAAAAAAAAAAAAAACGCTCTGATCAGAAAATGAACAAATGAGCTGAGTAGATGTTTCTCAAAAGAAGACTTACAAATGGCCAACAGGCATATGAAAAAATGCTTAACATCACTAATCATCAAGGAAATGCAAATTAAAGCAACAGCAAGATATCATCTCACTCCAGTTAGAATGGCTGTTATCAAAAAGATAGAAAATAATAAATGCTGTCAAGGATGCAGGGAAAGGTGAACTCTTATACATTGTTAGGAGGAATGTAAATTAGTACAGCCATTATGGAAAACAGTATGGAGTTCTTCAAAAAACTAAAAATAGAACTACCATATGATCCAGCAATCCCACTACTGAGTATACTGAGTATATAACCAAAGGAAAGGAAATCAGTGTGTCACAGAAATATTTGCACTAAGTGTTCATCAACAGATAAGTGGATAAAGAAAATGTGAATATATACACATCGAATACTATCCAGCCATAAAAAAGAATGAAATCCTACCATTCATGGTAACATGAATAAGCTCGGAGGAAACTGTGTTAAATGAAGTAAGCCAGAAACGGAAAGAGAAATACACATGTTCTCACTCATTATGGAAGATAAAAAAGTTGATCTTATAGAAGTAGAGAGTAGAATGGTGGTTACCAGAGGCTGGGACAGTGAGAGGTAGGTTAACAAATACAAAATTACTGCTAGACAGGAGGAAAAATATCTAGTGATCTATAGCACTACAGGGTGACTAAAATTAACAATAATTTTTTGTATACTTTCAATTAGCTAGAAAGAGGGTTTTCAGTGTTCCCAATATAAAGAAATGATAAATGGGGTAATGGAGAAAATAATCAGTGTTTTCCAGGGTTTCAGGGGAAGAAGGGAGAAAGAGATGAATAGGTGGAACACAGAGGATTTTTAGGGCAGTGAAACTATTCTGTATGATACTGTATGATAAAATAAAATGAGTTACTGCTGACTAAGAAAAAATATAGTATAACAACTATTTACATAGCATTTACATTGTATTAGGTACTATAAGGAATCTAGAGATAATTTAAAGTATACAGGAGGATATGCATAGTTTACATGCAAATACTATGCCTTTTTATATAAAGGATTTAAGCATCCTCAGATTTTGGTATGAAGGGGAGCCCTGGAATCAATCCCTCATGGATACGGAGGGACAACTACAGTTCCCAACAAATGAGATTATTACAATGGAGTGCTTTTCATGTTTCAGAGGAAAGGAGTCTTCTAGTCTATAAATGCACACTTTGGGGCTGCTCTGAATATTGGCAATGTCTCTACCAATCTAGAAAGCAGGAACCTAAAGGCCCTTTGCTAACACACTGGCCTAATTTAAATCAACTGAGAGCATGGCAAAGTCTATCTTAACACAGAGCATTGCAACCTCAGTACCTCACTTCCAAATGACCCAGAC
Source organism: Galeopterus variegatus (assembly GCF_000696425.1). NCBI lineage: Eukaryota > Metazoa > Chordata > Mammalia > Dermoptera > Cynocephalidae > Galeopterus > Galeopterus variegatus. Next base: position 176,938 of record NW_007726396.1, on the reverse strand, counting down.
AGCCTCAGAGACAAGTGAGAAAAGTAGACACGAATGACATGTTCTTTCATGAGTTTTCTCCTCCCACTTCCCACCTCCCAACCTCACCCACTTAGTTTCTAGGCCTTTCTTTCTTCTATGCCCAGACCTGTTTGATGTATACAGAAATAGAATATCTTAACTTTTTCTGAGACTGAGTTTATTATATAATCTCAGTTCTTGTTCCAAGCAAACCAAGATCAATCTAAAAAAGCAGTCATCTGAACTTGGCAGACACTTGTGTGGGAAAGTCTTTAAACAAAAACAAATTTGTTGACATACTGGGACAAGAAACTCAGAGAACAGATAAAATGTTCCATGAGCCAATTCTTCCCTCAGCTTCAACATTCACGCTTTTCTCAGCCAACAGTCCCTGTTCTGCTCTGTAGTTGAAGCCAACTCATCAGCTTGTCAAGATTAGGCCAAATGCCCTTACCAGAGGACCAAAGGAACACCAAGACAATCATGGAGAGAATCCCCAAATGCAGAAACCTCAAGCTGTGGGTCATGAAGAAAACACCTAACCAACAAAAGAAATGAAAAAATGTATCAACAACAAACAATTACATTGAGATGGCTTTTGTGCTCCCGGTGTATGTCAACCAATTAATTTCCTCTGCCCACACTCTCCTCCTCTTCAAAGATACATACTCATGGAAAGGGGTCCCTTTGTCTTTGTTGCAGTGAGTGACAACATGACAAAACTTACTGAGTTCAGCTTCAAAATAGAAATGTAAATAAAGATTAAGGCTCCCCAAGGAAGGAAGTTGCTTTTCTTTTCCCAAGCAACAAGTGGAAGAAACAGAGAGAAGAGAGTTCTGGGGAATATCCAAACAGCTGCAGTTCCTAAGCAAGGGAAAATGGTATTATTTAGGGATAACCTCATGCTGAGGAAAGAGATATTGTGAAGAAACTGATCTTAAAAAGGACCAATGCAACTGAAAAGCAGAGTGAATTCCTTCATACCCAGTGGAAAACACTGAAAGCTCATGGCGAACCAGGTGGATTGATTTACTATTCAAAAGGTAACGTAGCCCTCTAGGACTTGTGTCTGTGCCCATCTCATCTTCCTCTGTGGTCTGTTGGTGAACAAGGGATGAAAAATAGCACATGGAAGCCAGAAAAGAAGATGCCAGAATGTCAAATAACTCCCAAGCACAGTGCTGCACATTTTTGGTGAGGATTTTTTGGGTTGTTTCTCTCAGGAGTTAGAAGAGTGGAACTGACAGCAGCCACTGAGATGCTCAGCCTTGCTTTGTACCTACAGTACTTACCAAGCAAGGTAATCCTTTTCCTTCTCAGAAGTCCTTGCTTCTGATGCTAAAAATCAGTCATAAAAATTAGCATCAAGTCTGGTGGCATTTCATCCGAGCAGAAACATTTATTTCTCAAAGTGCTTCCATTCTATAATCCTTTGCTCCACAGTTCTGATCAGTATTTAGCCTATTAGCTAAATACATCTTCTAAATAGCAACATCTATGTTCAAATCAAGAATGGACCTAACCAACAGTTGAAGGATTAGAACATGCAAGTCAGTTTCCTACCAATATAACCCAGGACCATCATGCCAGTGTTGCTGGAGATGACATTAACTAATTAGATGACCATCATTAATGTAAGCCATGAAGTGATGTCATTGACAATGTTGTTTCCCTAATGACCTATGCTATTTCTTTGAACTTGGACCCAGTGCTATTTAACTATGCACTCATGCCCCATAAAATAGGCAGGATGCAAAAGACTGATATTATTTTCCCAGTTTCTCAAATAATAGTAATACTCTTTGTTTTCCGTGAGGAAGCTAGTCTCTCCAAAGACGAACTCACCCACAATATTTAGTTCCCTGATATCTTTTCAAAAATACAGGATCAAATGTATACAGTACAGTTCGCATCCTAGAACTAGCATTATCCTTACAATGGCATGCTCCAGCTCACCGATAGTAATAAATTGCTAATTGTAGAGCAATTTCTCTTTTATTTTATAGAATTAAAAGAAAACAATTGCATTCTTTCAGAAATTTACCACAAATGAAACAAGGGCAAGTTTATAAATATTCCTCAACTGTAATCTACTCCACAGAATCCCAGTGCTGGAAAGAACCTTGAAAGTTCATCTAGTTCATTTTCAAGCCTTAGTAAAAGAAAAATCAGAAAGACTGGGAATAAAATTGTTAAAAACAACCTAGATTTCAATACTATCTCAACCGCTAATCCATTTGACCTGGAACACATCCCATCATCTCCTCCACCTCAGTGATTTAATATACATGATGATAGCTTTGAACCAGATTATGTCTAAAGTTCTATTCAACTTGAATATCCATAATTCTGATCAGACTACTTTGAAAGTTGACTAGAAAGAGTCTACATCCTGTCTTAGAGGTGTATGTCAGAACCTCTGCAACTTTCAAACTGGAGAAATACTAATTGTCATAGCTGAGATCTGGTTAAATTTTAATCTATGCCAAAGTCAAACTTCTAAACAATCATTAAAAAGTGAGACTGATTTTTCCACTTGAGACAACCTGAAGAGTGACACGATGAGAGGTCAGAAAGTGTGTCGTCATTTGCTCTTGTTGAATGAAACCCATAACTTAACTGGAGAACAGGTGAAATGCATATCTTCCCAGGGAATAGCTCAACTCTCTCTCCTGAGAGTCATTCCCCTTTTTCAAGAATTTCATGACAGAATTATATACAGCAGAATAGACATGTATTATTAATATACTAAGTTGAAGTTTTCTGAATCATTATCAGAAGAACATGTCTTCTAACTTTTCTGCTTCTAGATTTAACATTTTATAATAGAACTAACATACTCGGAGTTAAAATAACTCTAAACATGAATATAAGTAATTTAAAAGAAAATATTCAAGTGCTTTGGTTAATAAAGTGGCATAAAAATATAAAAACTACAGATAAATACTGCAGTTTAAGATTAAGCATCTTAGTATTTGTCTATGGTTTTCTTGAAAGGCATCTTTTATACTGGCTCAACTTGGAAGATCTACTACCCTTTGCTCCCTCTTTAAACAAGCATAGTCAGTTTCACTTTTTTCACATTTTGATATAAATTTCTCTATTCTGGTGAATATGGATAAGTCTATTCTTTGTTCCTTGGTAAACAGGAAGAGGTCTAAATCAGTATATTCAAAATGTAAATTTAGTCTAATTAAAAATGGGAGACCATTAAATAAATGCTGTAATGATGTTCTAAGAATGCCATCAAAATTTCTGTTGGTTAAAATTTCTGGACCCACCAGACCCCTGCCCCACCCGTGTGGAAGGCAGGACCCCATGCCATGCTACTGATGATGGGGGAGGCACCCAGGTAGTCAGGAGAACAGGCTTGCCACCCACCGGATCACTGCCCCACCCATGCAGAAGTCAGGACCCCACACCATACTGCAGCCAATGGGGGAGGCACCCAAGAAGGCAGGAGAATAGGCCAGCCACCTGCCAGACCCCTACCCCACCCATGCAGGAGGCAGAACCCCACACCAAACCACCCCCAACTGGGGAGATACCCAGGAAGGAAGGGGAACAAGTCAGTGACCACCCAGGCCCACCCTGCCCATGCAGAAGGCAGGACCCCGCAAACAATGCCACCACCATGAGGCTTCACACAGTTTCCACAAAAGAGTTCCACAATAGCCACTACCACAGATA
>NW_007726396.1:171771-172855 GCF_000696425.1 Galeopterus variegatus | reverse complement strand
CCACCATGAGGCTTCACACAGTTTCCACAAAAGAGTTCCACAATAGCCACTACCACAGATAATACTGTTGCAGCTGACTTAATAACATCCATGACCACTGTGCAGACACCCTACTACACATTTGACTTCACTGACACAAGGAGAGTCACTGGGTGAACCTGGAAAAAGAGGAAGAAGTCTTTCTCCTCAAAGTCCACTTCAGAGTAAAAGAAGAAGCAACTGACCTATCAGTTGACCAAAAATCAGCACAAAGATACTAGAAATATGAAAACCCAAGAAAATGTGATACCACCAAAGGAATTCAATAACTCTCAAGTACCAGACCCTAAAGAAAAGGAAACCCTTGAAATGACTGAAAAGAAATTCTGAGTAACTATCTTAAGGAAACTCAATGAGATAAAAGAGGACTCTGTAAGATAACACAATGAAATGAGAAAAAATATTCAGGATATGAACGATGAAATTTACAAAGCAATTAATACCTTAAAAAAGATTGTAGCAGAACTCCTGGAACTGAAGGATGCATTCGATGATAAGAAACACAACCAAGAGCTTAAGCAGCAGATTAGAACAAGCAGAAGAGAGAATATCCAAACTCAAAGATGGTCTTTATGAAATAACTCAGGCAGAAAAGAAAAAGGAAAAAAGAGATTTAAAAATGAAGAATCACTAAGGGAGCTAGAAGACAGCCTTAAGTACACAAACATCTGAATCATTAGTGTTCCTGAAGAGGAGGATAAAAGTAAAGGCATTTGAAGTTTATTCAAAGAAATAATAATGGAGACCTCCCAGATATAGGAAAAGATACAGACCTTCAGATCCAGGAAACTCAAATATCCCCAAATATTTTCAGTCCAAAAAGATCCTCACCAAGACACATTATAGTCAAACTACCAAAGCTCAAAGACAAAGAGAGAATACTAAAAGCAGCAAGAGAAAAGCATCAAGTCACTTATAAAGGACCTGCCATCAGACTAATGGCAGAGTTCTCAACTGAAACTCTACAGGGAAGAAGAAAATGGGATGATATATTCAAAATACTAAAAGAGAAACCTGCCAGTCAAGAATACTATACCCAGCAAGG
>NW_007726396.1:169341-170161 GCF_000696425.1 Galeopterus variegatus | reverse complement strand
CACTATTAGATCTAAAGAAAGAGGTAGACCCCAATACAATAATAGTGGGGGATCTGAACATCCCCCTCTTATCATTGGACCGATCATCCAGGCAACAATCAACAGAGAAACACAAGATATAAACTACAGTTTAGACCAGTAGGACTTGGTAGATACCAGTAAAACATTTCATCCAACAACTACAGAATATACATTCTTCTCATAAGCAAATAGAACTTTCTCCAGTATAGACCACATGTTAGGTAACAAATCAAGTCTCAATAACTTTTAAAAAATTGAAATCTTCTCAACTATCTTTTCAGATCACAATGGATTAAAACTAGAAATTAGTAACAAGTGAAGCTCAGGACTCTATACAAATACATGGAAATTACATAACAGGTTCCTGAATGACCTATGAGTCCAAGAAGAAACTACATAGTAATTCAAAAAATTTCTAGAAAACAACAAAAACAAACACACATCATATCAAAATCTGTGGGATACTGCAAAAGCAATACTAAGAGGAAAGGTTATAACAATAAATGATTACATTGAAAAAATAGAAAGATTTCAAGTAAACAACCTAACTCCACAACTAAAAGAACTAGAAAAACAAGAAAAATCCAATCCCAAAGTTAGTAGACAGAAAGAAATAATTAAGATTAGAGCAGAACTAAATAATATAGAGGCCCCCCAAAACAATACAAAAGATCAGTGAAACAAAAAGTTGTTTTTTTGAGAAGATAAACAAAACAGACAAATCACTAGCTAGGTTAACAAAAAAAGAAGGAAGGAAGGAAGGAAGGAAGGAAGGAAGGAAGGAAGGAAGGAAGGAAGG
>NW_007726396.1:160322-168360 GCF_000696425.1 Galeopterus variegatus | reverse complement strand
AGGGAGGTGGGCGGGAGGGAGGTGGGAAGAAAGACCCAAATAACAAAAATCAGAAATGAAAAAGGAGACATTACAACTGATTCAACACAAATAAAAAAAATCACTGGAGACTATTACAAACAAATACATGCCAACAAATTTGAAAACCTGGAGGAAATACAAACATACAAACTACCAAGACTGAACCAAGAAAATATAGAAAACCTGAGCAAACCAATAACAAGCAACACAATTGAAGCAGTAATTAGTGATCTCCCAACAAAGAAAAGCCCAGGACTGGATGGCTTTACTGCTGAATTCTACCAAACCTTTTGAGAGGAATTAATACCAATTCCCTTCAAACAATTCCAAAAAATTAAAACAAAAGCCACTCTCCTAAATTCATTCTATGAGGCCAGCATCACCTTGATGCCAAAACCAGAAAAAGATACAACAAAAAAAGAAAACTACTGACCAATATCTCTGATGAACACAGATACAAAAATCTTCAATAAAATACTAGCAATCAGAATACAGCAACACATCAAAAAATATATATACATCATGATCAAGAGGGATCATCCCAGAAATGCAAGGATGGTTCAACATAAGAAAGTCAATAAATGTGATACATCACATCGACAAAATCAAGGAAAAAACCATATGATTATCTCAATAGATGCAGAACAAGCACTTGACAAAATTCAACATCCATTCTATGAAATAGGTAAAGAAGGAAAGTATCTCAACACAATAAAAGCCATATACAACAAGCCCACACCACTATCATCCTGAATGGGGTAAAACTGAAGGCTTTTCCCTTAAGAACAGGAATAAGACAAGGATGCCCACTTTCACCACTACTATTTAACATAGTACTGGAGGTACTAGCCAGAGCAATCAGACAAGAGAAAGAAATAAAGGGCATATAGATCGGAAAGACAAAGTCAAATGTCCCTATTTGCAGATGACATGATTCTATGTATAGAAAAACCTAAAGACTCTATCAGAAAACTCTTAAATATGGTTAATAATTTCAGTAATGTTAAAAGATACAAAATCAACACCAAAAATCAGTTGTGTTTATATTCTCCAATAATGAGCTAACAGAAATAGAAATCAATAAAGTAAGCCCATTTACAATAGTCACAAAAAAGCCAAAACAAAACAAAAAACAAAAACCTGAGAATCAATTTAACCAAGGAGGTGAAAGATTTCTACAATGAGAACTATAAACCACTCCTGAAAGAAATTAAAGAAGACATGAAAAGATGGAAAGGCATTCCATGCTCTTGGATTGGAAGAATTAACATTGTGAAAATGTCCATGCTAGCCAAAGTGATCTACAGATTCAATGCAATCCCCATCAAAATACCAATGACATTCTTCTCAGAAATAGAAAAAACAATCCGAACATTCATATGTAACAAAAAAAGACCCCAAATAGTCAAAACAATGCTGAGCAAAAATAAAATAAAATAAAATAAAGCTGGAGCGATAACATTACCTGACTAAGAAGCAATAGGAACCAAAATGGCATGGTACTGGCATAAAAGTAGCCACTCAGACCAGTGGAACATAGTGGAGAACCCAGGAGTATTTTGTTGTTCTTGCTTTTCCATTTTGCATCTTTTTTCCCTAATTAGCAGTAACTCTTTATTATTTAGTTTAGTGATTTGTTTAGGGGTTATAAAATACATACTTTGATTATTTTTGCCTGCCTTTAAGTGATACTGTACCACTCCACATATAGTATAAGAACCTTACAACCATATACTTACATTACTTTCTTCCATGCCTTTATGCTGTTGTCTTACATTTTAATTCTATATATATAGTGAGTCTCACAATAGGTTGTTTTTATTTTTGCCTTGAATAATTTAGTTATCTTCTAAAGTGATCCAAATAATAAGAAAAATTATTTTTCTCTACTTACATATTTACTATGTCTGGTGCTCTTTCTTGTTTTGTTTAGATCAGGATTTCCATCTAGCACCATTTTTTTCTTCTTCTTGAAAGACTTCCTTTAACGTTTCTTATTTTGCAGGTCTGATGGTAATGAATTCTTTTAGTTTTTATATATATTTTTTGAAAGGTAGTTGTGCTGTATAAAGAACTGCAAGTTGACAATTTTGCTTTCAGTACTTTAAAGATATTTCTCCATTGTGATTTAGATTTCATCATTCATGACAAGAAATTTGCTCGTACTCTATATCATTTTTTTTTCTGCACATAATATGTCTTTTTTCTCTGGCTACTTTTAAGATTTGTTTCTATATCACTGGTTTTAATCAATTTGATTATAATGTGCAAATGGAGTCATTTCTTCATGTTTTTCTTGCTTGAGATTCATTTATCTTCCTGGATCTGCAGTTTATGATTTTCATCAAATTTGGAAATTTTTCAACCATTATTTTTTCAAATATTTTTTCTTCCATTTCCCGTTCCCATCAGGGACTTCCATTACATGTATATTAGGCTGCTTGAAGTTGTCCAACAGCTCACTGGTTTTCTGCTTATTCTTTTCAGTCTTTTTTCTCTGTGTGTTTCATTTTGGATAGTTTCTATTTTGATGTATTTAATTTCACTACTCTTTTATTCTGTAATTTCTAATATACATTAATCCCATACTGTATTTTTTTATCCACAAAAGTGTAGCTTTCATCCTTAGACATTCAATCATTGGTCTTTTTGTGTCTTCTATGTCTCTACTTAACTTGTTCAATCTTTCATCCAGCTTCTTGAACATACAGCATATAGTTATTATTTTAAAGACCTAGTCTACTAATTTTATCTCCTGTGTCAGTTTTGATTGGTTCACTTTTCTCCTCATTAAGGATCATATTTTCCTGCATCTTTGCATGCCTACTAATTTTTTATTGCAGGCTACACATGATGAATTTTACCTTCCTGGATGCTAACCATTGTTGCATTCCTATAAATATTTTGGGCTTCATTTTGGGATGCAGTTAAGCTACTTAGAAACAAGTTAATCCTTTTAGATTGTACTTTTAAACTTTACTAGATGACACCAGAGGAGCATTTAACTTAGGGCTAATTTTTCACTACTACTGAAGGAAAACCCTCCTTCATACTTTACCTGATATCCTATGAATTATGAGCTATTCCACTCTGGCTGGTGGTGTAGTTACTATTCCTGTGCCTTTTGTGTGTTCTAAAGATTGTTTGTTTTAATCTTTTGGGGTGTTTTTCCCCCTGGCCTTGAGTAATTTCCTCACTGATACACTGATCAGTACTCAGCTGAATCCTAAGCTGAGGGGACATACCTTCTCATATATTTATAGCTCTTTTGCATTCTCTCTCTCTCTCTCTAGTTCTCTTCTCTCCAGTATTCTGTCCTGCAAACTCTAGCCTCTTAGAACTCCTTAGATTTTTCAGCTCTGTCTCCTCAGTTTAAGGAGGCCACCAAGCTCTGCCTAGGTTTCTTCTCCCTAGGACACAGCCTGGAAACTTGCTTCAGGTAGTAATCTGGGGCAGTTGTAGGGCTCATCTAACTTGTCTCCCTTTTCTCTGGGAACAATGTCTTTCATTGCCTAATGCTAAATATCTTAAGAATCATTGTTTAATATATTTTGTCCAGATTTTCAGCTATTTCAGGCAAGAGGATAAATCCAGGTCCTGTTACTTCATCTTGGCCAGAAAAAGAGTTTATTTTGAAATTTGAAAAATTTCTTCTTCCTGCAGAGTCTCTGTGTTCAAGTTTTCTATTGCTGCGTAACAAATCACTTCAAAAATTATTGGATTTGCACAACAATAGTATTTATTGTGCTCATGAATCTATACTTTAGGCAGGACTTTGTGATGACAGCTCATCTTTGATCCATTTGTCATTAATTGGGTGGTTCCTCTTTGGCACACGAAGGCCAATATTCTGAGATCTGAATGAAGGAAGACAGCTGGCTTAGAATCCAGGGATGAAATATTATCCAAATTCCATGTTTTCTGTTCAGTACCTCCATTCTCAACTGAGCCTGAAGTTCCCTCCACTTATTCCTTTTAGAGGATATTCTTTTTCCAGGGTGAAGGAATGGCTGGCCATCAGGTAGCTCTTCAGATTGTGGAAGGCAATCTGAGATCTGTATAGTTCTTAGACAGACTTTCAACCAAATTCCTTTTTCAATCTCCACTTTCTGCTCTACTTCCAAAGAATCTAGCACTGCCAGTCCTTGAGTCTTTGGGGATTCTTCTGTGAAAATCAGGTGGATTTGTGTTTTCCCCACTGCTGATTTAGGATTCCCTTTTCTAAGTTCTGCTAAGAATGTCACTCATCCCCATCTGCTTTCCTGATTCCAGTATTTCATCCTGTTGTCTCTCTTCCAATCTTCCTGTTCTTGTAGATTTGGCCTTTTAAAAAATTCCTCTATTGCCATTAATGGGATTTGGGGAAGAAGTAAATATAAGCATGTGTTTAATTCACTATCTTTTCTCAGAAGTCAGACTCTTTTAGCTTTAGGTTACTCAGTGCAAAGATTTTTGGGGTTCAACTATCCTCTTTTTAACATTCAACCCTTTAATTAGTTGTTCTGTGCTTCAGCACTCATTTAGCAAGTCCCCTAAAATCTCTTTGCTATCTGTTTGTGTAAATTTTCCTGAGTGACTGCTAACCATTTTCATGACTTTCCTGGATGATTTGGTCTAGTTGATTTAAAAACTACTTCTAAGTAGACTATGTGCATAAAATCTGCACCAAGTCACTTTTCAATATCTCTCGAGTTAACTAATGCTTTGGGGATTCTTCTTAAAGTTTCAATTTACATTTTTATTCCTGTTTCCATCTCTCTCTGGGCCACATGCACACGCACACACACACACACACACACACACACACATACACACACACACATATATGTTTTCCAGCCTCACTTTTTTTTCTAAAAATAAACATTGAATATCTAATGCAGTGACCAAATTTATGTACTTATGACATGATTTATTTTGTCTACAGATAAAGCAAGGTGAAATAAAATTCAAATTTCATTGGTAATTAGGACATTTCTCTAGAACAACACATTATTTTCCCTGAAGTCCTCAAGGCATTCAATAACTAACTAATCACCATCTGCAATGAACACAGAGGCCTACAATAGTCAAGAATTTGTCAAATGTCATACAACAAGATCATGGCAGAACTAGATTTGGTTCTTTTCAAACTTCCATACTGATTCAGATATGCTTGGGACCTGTTTTTAAAGGAATAAGCACTACTGCTAAGCATATATCTGGCTGAGCAGAGAGAATAAAATAACAAACCCTCATGTACCCATCACCCAACTTAAAACAATTTCAATTCATGTCCTGTCTTCCCTCATCCATACTCCGTCTATTTCTCCTATTGAATTACTTTGAAGCAAATCTCTGACATCATGCTATTTCATAAATGATGAACTTTTAAGTTGAACAGTCAGTCAATAGTTTAGATTGACTAGTATCGGGTACATTAGCATATTTAAACTATGAATAAAATGTTCTCACTTAGAAGTGAGTTCTATCAATTTATCAACTTAAAAAATAATATTTTTTAAAAGAAAAAAAAAACTGAGTCCTATCAAGCTGACAATAGTGAAAATACTATTTGATGTTCCCTTAGGAAAGTGAATGTACTGATCTAAGCCAGACAGGCAAACCTCAGAAACCTCAGCTCCAACCCTGACAAGTGTCCTAGCTCTCAGCTCTTGATCTTCCTTCTGCCCTTCAGTCTTGAACTTTGTTTTAGTTTCCCTAGCTCAACCTACTCTCAATAAATGTAGACTCATCTCAGCTCTCTGGTTCTTCTTGTTCTATTTCAGGCAGTATTTATCTCTGTATCTTCAAGCCTAGCTTAATACCCAACATAAAGTAGAAATTTATTTAACTTTTATTTAAGGAGTGATGAGAGTGGCAAAAAAAATCCCAGTGAAGGGAGAAATACTGGCCACCTGCTCCAGGGCTTGCCTTACCACAGCAGCAGTTTTCCTTTCTATTGTTAGTGTGTACTTTTCTCCCCAAGAAAATACTGACCCAGTTACTTCTCTTCTGCAGAATCATCCAAACAATCTCGGATGTGCAAACAAGCCAGGATGGCTCCTGCATCAGGCAGAATCAGGGTGCCCTGCTATTGACCACACTTTATTTCTAATGAGATGATCCCGGAGCAGCACTGGAGATCCCAGACAGAATATGCCTTCTCAGTGCCACTGAGAGCTTTATATAAAGGGAACAAAAGGGGTGAGGGAAGCACACTGTCCCCTGGGATGTTCCCTTACAGAACACCTATTGCTCCAAAAGCAGGGGACTCCCAGTGGATATAAGAGATTATTTTAATAGTGTTGTCCTCTGAATGAGAGAAAATCCAGATGTCACACAGCCTCCTGCCACCAGAAGGCCTATGTCAGTATTGCTATGTGGACTGGTGTGATTAAGCCCTGTAAGGTGGCTTGGGCAAGTGTCAGGCACAGCCTGAGGGGAGAGAGGAACCTCAGAGTGGGCATTCCCAGTTTCTGTGAAGAACTTGCCTTGTGACCTCAGGCAAAGTCTCTCAGCCTCCTCAGGACCCTCCAGGATAAAGCAGAAACAATAGCACCAACCCATCCACCCAGATCATGTGAGTAAAACAGCAGCTCCACTGAGAAGGTGTTGAGGAATAAAACGCTTTATTCCTTTAGAAAAATGAACATTTCCACTAATCTTCTGTATGCTCCCAAATTGTGGTCTTTGGGTCCTCAATTCTTACAAGTAAAAGAGAGAAACAGTTTGGGACCACAAAATGTCTTGGCCCCGAGAATAATTTTCTTACTTGTGCAGTTGAGGACGGTTTATTATGGGTCTGTTTAGTGTCACGGTCAAGGGAGGGAAGGAATAAAACATTGATCCAAGAAGCCATCTTGCTCTAGGAGTGATGAAGTACATTTTTTTGTGCTGAGGCACTCTTATGGGTTACATTTCTTTGCAGAATGAGCCCAGGGAGGCAGGTACAGGAATAGAATGGTTCACTGGGAGAAGATTATTAGCAAAACTAGAGGCTTATCTGGCCCTGTGTCTCTGGAGGAGAGGCATGAAGAGGGAGAACTAATCCACTCCAAGAAGAAGAAAGGCATGGCGCCTTATCCCTAATTTGATATATCACTCATACGGTGGGTGGGAAAGTTCTTTCAAGTCCTTTTGGCCTAGGCAGTAAATTATTCCTCATGTTTCTGTTCTGGAGCGGTCAGTGAGCTGTGAGTCATGCAATGACTCACAGCATCATCATCAACATATATTTCGGGGAGCTCACTGGGTTCTTAGATTCATGCTGATAAGGAAATTCAGCCTTTGCTGTGACTGAGTCTTTTTCCATGCTACGTGTTTTCTGTGTTTTTTTAGCTGCCATGGCCATCCTGATGGTGTCATACCACTCAGAATGACGGAAATGTAGAACCTTCTTTGAAACTAGACAGGCAAAAATATTAGGCACTTGGAGAATTTTTAAATGTCCACCCACATGTTGGGCCCACTAATAATGTATTTGTAAAATGATTTTCATTTTTATCCTGATTTAACAAAAGGAAGTACATGGATGTTTTGTTTAGGAAAAGTAGTTAGTGTTAGTTCTTCTACTGAATAGTTATGTAACCTTAGGCACATCTCTTAACTTCCCAGGGCCTCAGTTTCCCCATTTACTATCTACTCCCCTGATTCTACAGTAACACTTTATTAGTTTTCAAATGAAGGCTAGAAAGTAGCAGCACACTCATCTCTCTTTCAAAGGACTTTCTCGGGCCATGCCTTCCCCAACCCATGCTATGCTGTGCTCACTGATGACTTTTCTATGAGCAGCTGACTGAGCTTGGTTGACAGGAGGCTCACACAGTATGCTGGCACTAGCAAAAAAGTGGATTGCTGGAAGCTTACAACCCCACTCAAGTACACTCATCCATTCAGCAAACACTTAATGAACATCTACTATGGACCAAGCACTAAATGCCAAGGATCCAGTAATGTCAAAACAGAAAAATGGAGCTTACATTGTAGTGTGGGCAGGTGGACAATAAACACTATAAATATGTAAATTACATAGAGGGTG
>NW_007726396.1:157354-159835 GCF_000696425.1 Galeopterus variegatus | reverse complement strand
GTGAGAGAGTGAGCCATAAGGATACCTTAAGTAGAGGAAAGGGCCCTGAAGAGACCAAGGTATAGAAACTGGGCTGGCATGTTGGAGGAGCAGCAAAATGGGCACCACCCACTAGTTTTCCAGACTCTGCCTGCTCCTCCAAGTCTCCAGTGCTCCCAGAGGCACTATGTAGAGCTGGCTCAGTCCCCTGCACAATGGAACACATGGCTCCTGGCCCACTGTCCAGTCCCTTGAGCATTAGGGAAAGGCCAAGACAATCAAGAAGACCCTAGTCCTGACAGCATCAGTTGCTGAACCACTGTCAATACTTTACCTATCTGGAACCCTCTAGCATGTGAGAAAAATTGCTTCCATTTTTTTAAACCACTAAAGTAAAGTTTTCTGATACTTGCAGCTGAAGAAAATCCTAGCAGATATACTCCTCCAAGAGCTTCATTTCCAAGTTCTATGGTAGCATTTATTACCACATAATCAAGGTATAATACTAAATAAAAGCTAAAGACTTTGTCGAGCAATAATTCTGTTTAATTTTGCTATGTTTGTGTTCTCAAGCCAATTTCTATACATAGTGAATATTTCTACCACATTCGTTTGGCCCATTCTACTCTGTATCTGTTACTTACTATCTCTGCGGGCTCTTTAGAATCCTAGTTTTGGTTTTATCTCCAGCCTTCATGTTTTTCCCTTCTGAGTCCCTTTTCCTGGGGCTTCCTTACAAATATATATCTCATGGACAGTCTCTAAACATTGAGTCCTCCACAGTTGGTGCCCATCTATTTCTGTGCTGTTTGTGTACTGGGTCTATCAGAAACACTTCTGTGTTATAGAAAGGGGAAATGCCATAAAACAAACAACCACACACATACACGCACGTGTAACCAATATATCCTCTGGAGTCCACTAGGAACAGAGTAATAAGGGGAAGGAAGGGGCTTTGTCTTATCCCCCAGTCTTCCACGCCTCCAGCAGACAAGAGAGATATATACGTTAGGACTAGGACTTAGAATCACCTGTAAGCAATTGCAGCCATGGGGAGCCCCTGAATCCTGGAGATGCTGAACAGATCTGTGAAAGAGAGACCTTAGACTTCTGATTGCTTCATAGATTAGCAGAGTCCATCCTTTGTGAAAGAAAATGGAAGAGAAGTAGGACACCAGATTTACAGTAATATAACACACAAAAAAATACCTTTTATTCCATACAAATTTAACAGGTATAATCTTCAATGCACAGAATATTTCTTTATTTCCCAAAATTATTTTAGAATTAGCTCAAACTTCCACATACCAGATTCGCAAGAAGTCTAGCATCACATTCTTAAGGCTCCCTAGTCTCCCCTAAATAATCCCAGAACCCTGCATGCTTGTACTGCAGAGGAGGTCGGCCCAACTTCTCCTCCAAAGTGAGAAAGAACCCTTGTGTCTCTTCCAATGTTTTTACAGAACACTGGACTTCCTGACCTGTCTGACATTGTTCATCTTCCCTGTAAAGGATTTTCATGTGCTCTTGATCTACAGACAGCTTCTCAAAGATCACCATGCTCCTCCAAAAAGAGGCCCCTCAAAATCATTTTCACTATCCTGCAACCTGGGCACCCCTCACTAGTTTCCCAGGCTCTGCATGCTCCTCCAAGTCTCCAGTGCTCCCAGAGGCACTATGTAGAGCTGGCTCAGTCCCCTCTACGATGGAACTCATGGCCCCTGGCCCACTGTCCAGTCCCAGAGACTCATGCAGGACTTGAATCACTTTGCTTTTTAATCCCCCAAATGCAAAATATTCCCTTCCTTTCTCAAAAAACCAAAGGAACATGGGCCTAACTCTTCAAATCATGCAGGGCTGTCTACAGATAGATGTGTTCAGGCTAGGCCATACATGCCTAGTAATTTTTTTTGCCCCATAATTGTAAAGGCTTGAACCCTAGGTAGAGAGAATGCTTTCTGCTTTTTGAAGGGTGAGTCATAACTTCTTATGACCACCAAGAGAGCTCTCAGGCATCCCTATTCCCAAAAACTGTGAAAATAAGTATAAGTATAGCTTTGAAAATTTAATGGAAAGAAACACTCTGTTTGATATTGGACCCCCGATTGGTTTGTCTGCCCAGACTCTCAAATTCTGAAAAACAGCCGCTGCCATCCACATGATCAAACAGTAGTGTTCCAACCATAATTTTGTGCCATGTGACCTTGTGCCCTTGATTACAGGTTACCGAATTAGGTGCTGGATACCTGATCCAATCTTGATGAGTCCAGGTTACATCCTTGAGAATTTGGAACTGAGACACAGACAGACATAATATGTAAATTAAGGTACTGTCAACAGCCACATTTTCTATCCTGCGGAATGGAAAATAAGAGAAATTGGGTTCACAGAGAGAATGGAAATAATGATGAGATGCAGAAAGAAGTGGAAATGAAAGAAGAAGAAAGGGTAGTTTGAGCAGCAAGTTTATATTTCCAAAATACTCCTGTATTTCCATCCTTG
>NW_007726396.1:154917-156675 GCF_000696425.1 Galeopterus variegatus | reverse complement strand
GAGAAATTGGGTTCACAGAGAGAATGGAAATAATGATGAGATGCAGAAAGAAGTGGAAATGAAAGAAGAAGAAAGGGTAGTTTGAGCAGCAAGTTTATATTTCCAAAATACTCCTGTATTTCCATCCTTGAATTCCACAGATATTCTTATAGTCTAATAATAAGTCGCATATTTTGCTAAAGTTGTTTAAGATGTTTTATGTTATTTGCAATCAAGACTCTTATTATACATTCAGAGTAGCAACATAAGATCTAAAAATTTAGGAAAAAACTTTAAAAAGTAAGTACCAGAAACAGAATGAAGAAACCTAATGACTAAATATTAATTTTAAATTTTTAATATTTAAAATAAGTTTCTTGTAGACAACATATAGTTGGGTCTTGTTTTTTTACCCACCCTATCAATCTCTATTTTTTAATTGATGTGTTTAGGCCATTTACATTTGAAGTGATGATATACTTAGATAAAGATCACCATATCTGTAACTATCTTCTATTTGTTGTACTTGTTGTTTCTTTTTAAATCTTTCCCTCTTTTTCTGTTTCCCCTGGTTTGAACTGAACATTTTATAAGATTCATTTTCTCTCCTCTATTAACAGGTCAACTATAAGTATTTTCTAGTGTTTTCAGTCGTTGCCTTAGAGTTTGCAGTATACACTTAAACTAATCAAAGTCCACTTTCAAATAACACCATACCACTTCAAGGGTAGTGTAGGTAAGTCACAACAGCGCATCCCCAATTCCTCCCTCTCAGTCCTTATAACATTGCTGTCATTCATTTCACTTCTTCATAAGCTATAATCACCCAATACATTGTGGATATTATTATTTTTATCAGTTCCCTATTAGCTCAATTAAGAATAAAAAAATAGAAAGTTTTNATATTATTATTTTTATCAGTTCCCTATTAGCTCAATTAAGAATAAAAAAATAGAAAGTTTTATTTTACTTTCATTTATTTGTTCTCTAGCCCGCTTCCTTTCTTCATGCAAAATCAAGTTTCTGACCTACATAATTTTCTTTCTCTCTGAAGAACATCTTCTAACATTTCTTGCAAGATAGCATAGGTCTACTGACAACAAATTTCCTCAATGTTTGTTTGTCTGAGAGAGTCTTTATTTCTTCTTGAGTTTTCAAGGATAATTTCACTGGATACAGAATTCTAGTTTCGTGGGGTTTTTTTTCTTTGAAGACTTTAAATATTTCCTTCCACTCTCTTGCTTGCATGGTTTATGAAGAGAAGTCTGATGTGTTTTTATCCTTGTTCCTCTGTAAGATTTTTTTCCATCTGGTTTTCTTTCAAGATTTTTCTCTTTGTCTTAGATTCTCTGCAGGTTGAATATGAGATGCATATGCATAAATTTGGGGGTATTTATTGTGCTTAGTGTTCTCTGAGCTTTCTGCATTTGTAATTTGGTGTCGCTAATTGTGGAAAATTTTCAGCCATTATTACTTCAAATATTTCTTCTTCTTTCTCTCTTCTCTTTTTGGTATTCTCATTATGCACATTGTCTTTTATGATTGTCCCACAGTTCTTGAATATTCTGTTCTGGGTTTCTTTGATTATTATCATCCTTGTTATTATTCTTCTTTCTCTTTGATTTTTAGTTGGGAAGTTTCCATTGAAACTATTTTCAAGCTCATTGATTCTGCTGTGTTTGGTCTACTAGTAAGCTCAGCAGAGGCATACTTTATTTTTATTATTATGTTTTTTATTTCTATCATTTCCTTTTTATTATTTTTTAGAGTTTTCATATC
>NW_007726396.1:153419-154860 GCF_000696425.1 Galeopterus variegatus | reverse complement strand
CTTCTGGTCTGATAATTCCAAAATTTATGCCATATCTGATTCTGGTTCTGTTGCTTCCTTTGTCTCTTCAGACTGTGTTTTCTCTTGCCTATTAACTGTGTATTCTCTTGCCTTCTAAATTTTGTGGCCAGACAGACATGATGTATTGGTTAGTAGGAACTGGGGTAAATAGGTCTTTAATGTGAGGGTTTATATTTATCGAGCTAGAAGTTACACTTTGTTTATTGTTTCCTGTAGCAATAAGTGTCTGAGGCTTCAATTTCTTCTAATGTACTTGTTTTTCTCTCTCCAGTTGTTTTGGGGCTTCCCTAGAAATTCTTTCTTAAATAGAGTCTTAAATAGAGACCTTTCAGCTATAATCCTCTGTTATTATGCAGGAGTCTTTTTGACATGGTGATAGGTGTGTGGGAGTGGGGGAACATTCTATAATCCTATAATTAGGTCTCAATTGTTTAGTGGACCTGTGCCCCTGGGCTGTGATCTTCACAAGTCTTCTGAGCTTCAGGTGAGATAGGAAGGTTAGCAGAGGCTGGAGTTTGGTATTTCCCTTCCCCCACATTGTTTAGACTCTGGAAAAGGAAATTGCTTTCAGAGCAGGAAGAGAACAGAATATTCCAGCTTACTTTTAAGTGGCTACTTTGGGTCTGGGCATATTTCAAAATGGTTGCCTCTCCCCTTCGGTTGTTGGAAACAGAAGGGGATTTTTCTCTAGTTTTCTCTGAGAGAGAATCTTATGGGACTTTTGAGGTACATCTCATGAAAATGTGTGTGTGTATGAAGGAGGCTTCCCACTAAGTTTTTAACTCTCAAGCTAGTCCACATTTAGTCTCCAGCAAATCATCATTTCACTTTAAGTTCCTGGCTCCAGAAGCTTCCATTCCCAGTAAACTATGATTCTCTGTATTTTCTTCTCTGTACATTTTTTGGGGGCATTGGTTTGCCTTGCAACTTTAATTTTTTAATGTATCTAAAAATAGTTGTTGATTTTCAGTTTGTTCAGCTTTTTTCCTGTTGTGAGGATGAAAGTAATGACATCCAAACCCTTTACATTTTGGAGCAGAAGCCGGAAGTCAATTCCATTCAAATTCTCAATTGGTTTTCTTCTGGAACTTGAAAAATTATTTTAAATCCTTCTAAAAGATTAAAGATGTGACAAAGAGCAGCAAAATATAAAAACTAAAAATGATAAGGGACTTTCTGGAGCTTGAAGAAAATTATGTTAAGTGAAATAAGCCAGGTACAAAGAGAGAAATACCACATGTTCTCACTCATATATGAATGTTAAAAAAGTAGATCTCATAGAAGTAGAGAGAATAGTGATTACTAGAGACTGGTAGAAGGAATGGGGAGGGGGCATGGGGAGATGGTGGTCAGGAGGTTCAAAATAGTAGAAAGATAAAAAGAATGGGATCCAGTGTTCTATAGCAATATAAGGAGAATA
>NW_007726396.1:127547-152592 GCF_000696425.1 Galeopterus variegatus | reverse complement strand
ACCACATGTTCTCACTCATATATGAATGTTAAAAAAGTAGATCTCATAGAAGTAGAGAGAAGAATAGTGATTACTAGAGACTGGTAGAAGGAATGGGGAGGGGGCATGGGGAGATGGTGGTCAGGAGGCTACCACATGTTCTCACTCATATATGAATGTTAAAAAAGTAGATCTCATAGAAGTAGAGAGAATAGTGATTACTAGAGACTGGTAGAAGGAATGGGGAGGGGGCATGGGGAGATGGTGGTCAGGAGGTTCAAAATAGTAGAAAGATAAAAAGAATGGGATCCAGTGTTCTATAGCAATATAAGGAGAATACAGTTAACAACAAACTACTGTGTATCTTTGAATAGCTACTTGAGACAATGTCGAATGTTCCTAACATGAGGTGATAAATGTTTGAGGTGATGAACATACTGAGCACCTTAATACAATCATTGCATGGAGTATGAATGTACCCAAGTATATCGTACTCATAAATGTATACAATTACCATGGGTCAATTAAGAAAAATAAATTTTAAAAAGAGAGAAAAACATAGAATATAACAGTGGTTACCGGAGCAGGGAAAGGGAGTGGGGAGGAAGGACCTGGGAAAGGTTGTTAGACTGGTACAAAGTTACAAAGTTACAGTTAGCTAGGAAGAATAAGTTCTGATACCCTAGGGTTACAATAGCTAATAATATTACATTGTATATTTCAAGATAGCCAGAAAAGAGGGTCTTGAATGTTATAACCATAAAGAAATGATACATGTTTAGGTGATGGATATGCTAACTATTCTGATTAGATCATTATACTATTATATGCATGTACTGAAAAAAAAGACAGTACCCCATAAACATGTACAATGAAAAAGATAATTTTAAAAACTTCAAAAAATATAAATAAAAATAATGGATTATAAAAATAATTAAAAGGGGCTTTGTTCTATAAGATGTCAAAATACATTACAAAGCTATAGTAATTAAAACAGCCAGGCACTATGCCAGTTGATTAGAACAGAATGACGGTGCAAAAATAGACCGAAGTTCATTTAAGAATTCATTTTATGATTAAAATGGAATTACATATCAGAGAGGAAAAAATGGATTATGCAATAAATGTTATTGAGGCCACTGGTTAGATATTGGGGAGGAGGGGGAGGATGAAGTTGGATCTGTCCTGATACCTTGAACCCATCATAAATTCAAAATGATTCAAAGTTTCAAATATTCAAAGTAACAGTGAAAGTGTTAGCAGCAGTGAAGATGTTGGCTTAAATGCATTTCTGTTACCCTCCCTTCCCAAATCCAATTCTACTACCAACTGCCTCCTTTGTTTTCAGTCTTGTTTCATTAATAATTAAGATATTTAAAGCTATAAGATTTCCTCTGAGTTTAGCTTTATCTGTTAAACATAGGTTCTAGTAAGAAGTGTTCTCCTTTATACTATGTCTTAATTAGTTTGAAATTGCAGTTTTGATTACTTCTTTGATCCAAGGGTTAATTAAAAGAGCATATGTTAAATTTCAGGCAATTAAGTTTTTAATCATATTTTTGTTGTTCATTTATTTTATTTTATTATTATCAGAGACTAGGTCCTGTAAAAAATAATATTGTTTTGAGAAGTTTTAAAAGAAATTTGAACCTAGAATCTTATACCCAGCAAAATTAATATTGAACTGGGAATGTAAAATAAAAAATGTATATGCATACAAATACCCAAAAGCTTATTACACATTTCTCTGAAATAATTAATTATATACTCCATAAAAATGAAGAATGATTCCAAAAATACAAGTTAAAAAGTGGTCAACAAAATCAGTATATTTCACAATTATCTAAATAATTATTAGTACATAAAATTACTAATAGTCTATAACCAAAAATCTTGTGAAGTATCTGTGTTATTTAAGGTTCTCCAGACAAACAGAATCAATAGGGCATAGGTATAAGGGTACTTCAGAAGGTTCATGGAAAAAATAGCATTATCTCATAATTTTATTTTTCCATGAACTTTTTTATTTCTATATATTGAGATTACCATACATTCAGATTTATCATCATACATACGTTTTACTTATTTATTTTTTTCTTTTTTTAATGGAAACATAATATGTCATGATCAAATCAGGATAATTAGCATATTTGTCATTACAAAATGTAATCGCTCCTTGTGTCCAAGAACCAATTTCTCCCTAACTCCCCTCTCCCACCTCTAGTCCATGAACTTTTTTAAGTACTCTCATCTGTATGCATGCACACGCATGTATGTGTATGTGTGTGTTTGTGGAGAGAGAGAGAGAGTCCTTATAGGAATTGGATCACACAATGATAGAGAATGAAAAATCCCACTATCTACCTTCTGCAAGCTGTAAAACAAGGAAAGTCAGTGGTGCAATTTGGTCGAAGTCCAAACTCCTGAGGACTAGGACGGCTGATGGTATAAATTCTGGTCCAAGTCTCAAGGCCCAAAAACCAAGAGTGCCAATGTCTGAGGGCAAAAGAAGAAGGATGTTCCAGCTCAAAGAGAAGGCACATTCACCTTTTCTTCATCTTTTTGTTCTATTCAAGCCCTCAATGGATAGGATGATGCCCACCTGCACTGGTGATGGCTTTCTTCTTTACGCATTCTACCAATTAAAATGCTAATCTCAGCTCCTTTGCCCATGTTTTAATTGGGTTGTTTTCTTACTGTTGCATTGTTTAAGTTCCTTGTATATTCTGGATATTAATCCCTTGTTGGATGCGTACTTTGCAAATATTTTCTCCCATTCTTTACATTGTCTTTTCACTCTGTTAATTGTTTCTTTTGCTGTGCAGAAGCTTTTTAGTTTGATATAATCCCCTTAATTTATTTTTTCTTTGGTTGCCTGTTTTTTGGGGATCCCATTCATAAAGTCTTTGCCCAGTCCTATATCCTGAAGTGTTTCTCATATGTTTTCTTTTAGGAGTTTTATATTTTCAGGTCTTATATTTAAGTCTTTAATCCATTTTGAGTTGATTTTGGTATATGGCGAGAGGTACTCATATGAAGATATATACAAATGGTCAACAGACACATGAAAAAATGCTCAACATCACTCAGCATCAAGGAAATGCAAATCAAAACCACCCTGAGATATCATCTCACCCCAGTTAGACTGGCTATTATCAAAAAGACAGAATAACAAATGCTGGCAAGAATGCAGAGAAAGGGGAACCCTCCTACACTGTTGGTGGGACTGTAAGTTAGTGCAGTTGTTGTTATGGAAAACAGTATGGAGTTTCCTCAAGTAACACAGATAGAACTGCCATACAATCCAGCAATCCCACTGCTGGGTATATACTCAAAGGAATGGAAATCATCGTTTTGAAGGGATACCTGCACTCCCATGTTTATTGCAGCTCTATTTACAATAGCCAAGAGTGGGAATCAACCTAATTGTCCATGGACAGATGACTGGATCAGGAAAATGTGGTATATATAGTCAATACAATACTTCTAACCATAAAAAAGAGTGAAATTCTGCCACTTGCAGCAACATGAATGAACTTAGAGAAAATTATGTTAAGTAAAATAAGGCAGGCACAGAAAGAGAAATACAGCATGTCCTCACTCGTAAGTGGGAGCTAAAAGGAAGGAAGGAAGGAAGGAAGGAAGGAAGGAAGGAAGGAAGGAAGGAAGGAAAGAATGAATCACAATATTACATTGAACTTTCAAAAAAAGAGAACAGAACTATGGTTATTAGAGGTTGGAAAGAGGGAGGAGGAGGGGGGTTAGCGAAAAATTAGTTAAGGGACACAAAGATTGATTAAGTTTTGTAAACATGAGTATGCTAATTATCCTGATTTGATCAGCACATATTGTACACATGTATTGTTATTCAAATCTGTACCCCACAAATATATATAACCAATTATCTTTCAATAAAAAAAGCTTCAAAAAAATGCTAATCTCACAGACATACCCAGAAATAATGTTTTACCAACTCTCTGGGCAATCCTTAGCTTAATCAAGTTAACATAAAATTAACCATCACAATGTCAACATGAAAGGTAGTAGCCAGATTGGAAGAGAGACAACTGAATGCATGCCAAATTTCTTGTCTTAATGCAGGGAAGGTAGGCTCAGAGGCTGACATAAATACTGAATAATTCCAGATATCTAGATAATAAGATAAATTAAATATGTGCTTTAAAATTTAAGTGGAATTACTAAAAGAATAGGCACAGGATATTCACCTTCCAAACCAGAAGAGGCTTAAAAAAAAAAAAGAACAAATAAAATGTAATCAATATTTTTTAAAAAACTGGAAAGAAAGAAAAAAATAGAAAGAGGAAGGGAGTCAGAAAATCATGGAAGATCCCACTATGAACAACAAAAGGAAGAATGAGGCAGAGGGTAAGTACAGTGCAGCTGCTAAATAACAGAGCTCAGACTCAAATACCTTATACCATGCTGCCGAATCTGGAGAAAGGTTCCATTACTCTTCTCCAACTCATCATTTCTTACCTGAATTATGGTAACACCCTCCTATCTAGTCAAATTTGTAATCAAAATTTTATTTTATTTTTTTTTAATTTTATTTTGTCGATATACAGTTGTAATTAAAATTTTAAACCTAAGGAATTAAGTGAGATTTAGAGAGGGAACAGAGACTGATTCAAGATCACACAGATAATAGCAGGACTGGAATTAAGATCTAAGAATCAGGATATTTGAATTGCAAAACCACTATGGATATTAATATATTTCACATCAAAGTAAATAAATGGGACGTATACTTTCTCTTATGGGAGAAGAAGGAACTGCTGCAACATTCTGAAAAACTATTTGCCATGATTTGCCTAGTCAGTATTTATTTCTTATCAATATTTCCTGTTCTCAATTATCATTATAGGCTATCCAGGAACTTGGCGCTAGACCCAAAATATCAGTTCAACTCAAAACCGTTCCTTGTGACAGAGGGAAAGTTTCAATTCCTGCCAGGATGAAGCTAATGTGAATTTCTGGGAGTTAGCATGTGCTGCATAATTGCACTCCAGATTTCCTCTGTGATAAACCAGGACTCATCAGTTGGCTAGGCTTTTCTCCATCACAGGCGAGGAAGGCTGTGATAAAAAAAAATACCATGGGAAACAACACATTACCAGCTAGTATCCACCATGAGCACCTTGTTATAGATGAGTTTAAAATATTTTCTGAGAGAGGATTCTAACAGAAGCAACTGCAGGGGATAACAGAGCAGGCAAGCCCTAAAAACACATTGAAGATGCTGCCTCATAATTTTGCAAAGCCCGGCCCGTTAATTTAACAATTTTTATGTAGATACTGTCTTGGTTCCCTCCATCCATCCCATGTGAGAAAGGTGAACAATTTGGAGAGCTGAAACCTTGGTTTTTCAATATGGAAATAGTGGGCACAGAATGAAATGTTTTCATGTTGAAAAAGTCCTGTAGGAAAAGTAGAAGAACACAGCTTTTCCATGAATATAATAGAAAATAAGTGTGCATTTTTCCCTATTGGGTGCATTTCCGGATTTTGTATTTCCAATACTTCCAAGATTCTTATATGCATCCTAGTGAAGACAAACTATGCTTCTATCTTCAGCTAAAGAATATCATAAGGGAGTTTTAGCTTACATGGAAAGTGGAGACAGAATTTTCCAGGGAAAAGTCAAAGAAGCTGAAGCAAGCAGACTTAGGCAGCCAGGAATGTAGCAAGCTTAAGAACCAATACTGGTTTTCCTAGTGCTTAGATTTTGTTCATAACATCAGTTTCTGTGCCAAAGCTCTGTTGGGGGCACGGCTGATCAAGTGTGGGATGGCCATGAGTTAGAGACCAGACAGACCTATTGAGGTGAGTCAGAAAATCATGGAAGATCCCACTATGAACAACAAAAGGAAGAATGAGGCAGAGGGTAAGTACAGTGCAGCTGCTAAATAACAGAGCTCAGACTCAAATACCTTATACCATGCTGCCGAATCTGGAGAAAGGTTACAAGCAGAGGTTTTGGCACAAGTTTTTGTAATCAGGTGGTCAAAGACAAGGAAATGCAACCAAAAAGAAGAAGATTACAGCAAATAAATAGATTGTGGTTGGGGCCAAGTAGAAGGTGGGGAGTGTGGTCTTATGGAAAACCATGGAGAACCAACTACAAGGAATGGACTAAAAGAAAGGATGTAGTCTTAGCAGCCTGGGAGTACCCAAGTCCTTTAAGGCCAAGGATAACAGGAATTCAAGCCAGGAATTCAAACATGAAAAGTGAAAATGGGAATCATCTATACCCACGCAGCTTACCGATTACATTAACATGACCTTACTATTCCAGGAAACTCTTGCCCAGGAAGATAAACATTCAAATGACTGCAGGAAAGTTCTCTGGGTGGCATTGGACCAACTCTGTCCTCCCCCTCCCCCTCTCTCACTTTTAGTTCTCAGAAATTATTGTAGAATGTGCTGGAAATGCAGCATGCTGAGATAGGGAGGGACAGGCGGGAACAGCTCAGGCTCTGTTCCAGTCCCTCCTAGAAATAGGATGTCCTTCAGTGCTTTAGCCCAGCAAGTCACATTCCCAAGGGCATAAAACCTAGGGTAGGCTACTTTTCTGGATCCCTCAACAGCAGTGCAAGTGGGGCATGAATAGTCAAGACCCCATCTGCCTCTAGGCAGCTTTCCTGAGCCTTGGGAGACCAGCACAAGGTGAATCCTAAGCTTCTGATGTTCCATGCTGCCTATCTGTAAGTGATAAATCTGTTTCATGTAACTTGTTGTGTGTGGGTGTTCTATCAACGCACAGTGAACCTGCCTCACAATGACCATATTATTTACGTGAACATCAAGTTGTTCATCTCTACAGTAGATAGCATCAAATGATAATTTACTTCTCAAGACACTTTGAATTCCCTCACATTAAAATCCTCATCTTTCCATGGCCACTGGTCCTAAACTATCATGTTATGAATCTTATCCAGTACTAATCAAACATTCACATTGCAAGACCCACCTTAAACCAGGTTCCAAACACTCATAAATATTTCAGTTTTGCTTTTCCACCCTCTGAGATATTACTAAAACTTCTTAAGGTAGTACTCTCCCTTACTTAGTTAGGAAAAAACTCAGCTTTATAGTATTTACAAGTTGTCTTAGTAATATTTTCAAGGATCCAGCACTTGACAATATTGGAGGCTCCTCAAAATCCAATCTAGACCTTCTTACCCCCACAGCCCAAGACCCATCTTAAACCATTTCTCCAAAAATTTACACAAAACCCTCTTAAATGAGAAGCTAAAGAAAGGCTAAAACTGATTGTAGAAAGCCGAGTATAGAAAAAATGCACCATACCTTTCCTTGGGCCTTATAAAATTCCTCTTCTCCCAGTTTTTCTTTTATTTGTTTGTTTTTTATTATGAATATTAATAAGATAACAAAGCTAACTGTCACCCCTCATGCCCATGATGTGAGGACCAGATTCATACTGCCGGCATAACCCATTACCAGAAATTGCACTTGTACCCCATGTTCCCCACTCGATTATCCCCAACTTCCATGCCCTTCCCCTGTACCCCCCGACTCCACTTTGCAGCCTAAAGAATGCTCTCTCCCTCTGCAAGACCAATGCACTACTGTGGTCTTTCTTTCTCGCTTAGCTCCCACATATGAGTGAGCACATGCAGTATTTATCCCTCTGTGCTTTGCTTATTTCACTCAACATAAGTTTCTCCAGGTTCATCCATGTTGTTCCAAATGGGAGTATTTCATTCTTTTTTATGGCAGAGTAGTATTCCATGGTGTATACATACCACATTTTCCTTATTTAATCATCCATCGATGGACATTTAGGTTGGTTCCATGTTTTGGCTATTGTAAACAGAGCTGCGATGAACATGGGAGTGCAGGTATTCCTTCCACATGATGATTTCCATTCCTCTGTGTATATACCCTGAAGAAGGATTGCTGGATCATATGGAAGATCTATCTGTAGTTGTTTGAGAAACCTCCATACTGTTTTCCATAGCGGTTGTACTAATTTACAGTCCCACCAACAGTGTAGGAGTGTTCCCTTCTCTCCGCACCCTCGCCAGCATTTGTTATTCACCATCTTTTTTATTATAGCCAGTCTAAATGGGGTGAGGTGGTATCTCAACATGGTTTTAATTTGCATTCCCCTGATGACTAAAGATGTTGAGCATTTTTTCATGTATCTCTTGCCGATTTGTATGTCTTCCTTTGAAAAATGTCCACTCAGCTCCTTTGCCCGTTTTTTGATTGGGTTATTTGTTTTTTTATTGTATAATTGCTTGAGTTCTATGTATATTCTGGACATTAATCCCTTCTCAGATGCATAGTTAGCAAAAATTTTCTCCCACCCTGTAGGTTGTCATTTCACTCTCTTGATTGTTTCCATTTCTGTGCAGAGGCTTTTTAGTTTGATATCGCCCCATTTATTTTTTCCTTTGCTGCTTGTGCTTTCAGACTCATGTTCATAAATCCTGTGCCCAGACCTAATTACTGAAGGGTTTCACCTATATTTTCCTTTAGTAATTTTACAGTTTCAGGTCTTATACTTAAGTTTTTAATCCATTTTGAGTTGATTTTAGTGTAAGGTGAGAGATGCATATCTAGTTTCATTCTTCTGCATATGGATATCCCGTTTTCCCAGCACCACTTGTTGAAGAGGCAGTCTTTTCCCCAATATAGATTTTTCTTGCCTTTGTCCAATATCAGATTGCTATAAGCCTGAGAGGTGATTTCTGGGTTCTCAATTCTACTCCACTGGTCTGAACATCTATTTTTATACCAGTACCATGCGGTTTTGGTTACAATAGCTTTGTAGTATAATTTGAAGTCAGGTAGTGTTATACCTCCAGATTTACTTTTTTGCCTGGGATTGCTTTGGCTATTTGGGGTCTTTTGTTTTGCTGTATTAAAGGTAAGATTGTTTTTTCCATTTCTGTGAAGAGTGTCATTGGTACTTTGATGGGGATGGCATTGAATCTGTAGATCGCTTTGAGTAGTATAGACATTTTCACAATGTTAATTCTTCCAATCCAAGAGTATGGAATGTCTTTCCATCTTTTTGTGTCTTCTTTAATCTCTTTCAGAGGTGGTTTACAGTTCTCACTGTAGAGGTCTTTCACTTCCTTGATTAAATTGATCCCCAAGCATCTTATTTTTGTGACAATTGTAAATGGGCTTACTTTCTTTATTTCTCTTTCTGTTGATTCATTATTTGAGTATATAAATGCTACTGATTTGGGGGCATTTATTTTGTATCCTGCAACATGACAGAAATAATTAACCAGCTCTAGGAGTTTTTTGATAAAGTCTTAGTGTTTCTTTGGTATCAGCTGTTATGTCTCCCTTTTCATTTCTGATTTTTGTAATTTGGGTCTTCTCTCCTCTGCTGCTGCTTCTTCTTTTTTTTTTCTTCGTTAACATAGCTAATGGTTTGTTTATTTATCTTCTCAAAAAACCAATTTTTTGTTTTATGATCTTTTCTATTGTTTTTTGGGTCTCTATTTCATTTAGTTCTGCTCTGATCTTAATTATTTCTTTCCATCTATTACCTATAGGGTTGGATTGTTATTGTTTTTCTAGTTTTTTGAGGTGTAGTGTTAGGTTGTTTATTTGAAGTCTTTCTGTTCTTTTGATATAAGCATTTATTGCAATATATTTGCCCCTTAATCCTGCTTTTGCAGTATCCCACTGGTTTTGGTATGATGTATGTTTATTTTCATCAGTTTCTAGAAATTTTTTGATGTCCTGTTTAATTTCTTCTTGGACCTATAGGTCATTTGGGAGCCTATTATTTAGTTTCCATGTATTTGTATAGTTTCCAGAGTTTTGCTTTTTGTTTATTTCCAATTTTAGTCCATTGTTGTCTGAAAAGATAGTTGCAATGATTTCAATTTTTAAAAATTCTCTGAGACTAGATTTGTGACCTGATATGTGGTCTATCCTGGAAAATGTTCCATGTGCTGATGAGAAGAAAGTATATTCTTTAGTTGTTGGGTGAAACGTTCTGTATACTTCTTCCAGGTCCAGTTGGTATAAAGTGTTTAAATCCTATGTCTCCTTGTTGATTTGTTGCCTATAAGATCCTTCCCATACTGAGAGAGGGTAGGTCAGGTTACCCACTAGTAATATATTGGGGCCTACTTCTTTCTTTAGGTCTAAGAGTGTTTGTTTTTTATATCAGGATTCTCCAGTATTGGGTGCATACATGTTTATGACTGTTATATCTTCTAGCTGGATACATTCTTTTATCATTATATAGTGGCCTTCTTTGTCTCTTTTTATGTTTTTTGTTTTAAAGTCTACTTTGTCTGATATAAGAATAGCTACTCTTTCTCGGTTTTGGTTTCCATTTGCATTGTATATCTTTTTCCATCCCTTTAGTTTTAGTCTATGTGTGTCTCTACAGGTGAGGTGGATCTCTTGAAGACAGCAAATACTTGGGTCTAGCTTTTTAATCCAATCAGTCAGTCTATGTCTTTTGAATGGGGATTTTAGTCCATTCACATTTAGGGTAGTTACTGACAGGTGTTTTTTAATTCCTTTCACTTAACTGCTTCTTGTTTATCTGGTTTAAATATATTTTGATCATTATTTCCCCTTTTATTTCTTTTCTTTAATGTTAGTTGGGAATTTAAGGTGGGATGATTTAGCTTCTTTCTCTCTCTCTTGCTGGCATTTTTGTTTAAACAGTGGGTTTTGATCTTTCTTGTGTATTTGTGATAGTGGTCACCATTATTCAGATTCCAGATGAATGACTCCCTTGAGAATTTCTTGCAGGGCTGGTTGTGTGTTAGTGAACTCCCACAACTTTTGTTTGTCTGGGAAATACACTATTTCTCCCTTATTTCTGAAGGAGAGCCTTGCTAGGTAAAGTATTCTTGGCTGGCAATTTTTTTCTTTTAGTATTTTGAATATATCATTCCACTTTTTTCTGGCCTAGTAGGGCTTTGGTTGAGAAGTCTACTGTTAGGTGGATTGGGGTTCCACTATAAGTGACTTGATGCTTTTCTTTTACTGCTTGTAGAATTCTCTCTTTGTCTTTGAGCTTTGCAAATTTAACTATAATGTGTCTTGGGGAGGATCATTTTGGATTTAATCTGTTTGGGGATCTTTGAGCTTCCTGGATCTGAAGGTCTGTATCTCACCCTACACCTGGGAATTTTTCTGTTACTATTTCCTCGAGTAGGTTTTCAATGTCTTTTCCTTTCTCCTCCCCTTCTGGAATGCCCATGATTTGGATGTTAGAGCACAGAGGTTGTCTGCTATCTCTCTTATATTTTCCTCATTATTTTTAATTATTTTTTTTCTTTTTTTTTCTGCCTGAGTTATTTCAAAAAGACCATCTTCAAGCTCTGAAATTCTTTGTTCTGCTTTCTCTACCCTGCTGCTCAAGCTCTCAGTTGTGTTTTTTATTTCACTGAGTGAATCTTTCATTTCTAGAAGTTCTGCTACACTCTTATTTAAGGTATTACTCTCTTTGTAGATTTCCTTCTTCACATTCTGGATATTTTTTCTT
The DNA here is from genome assembly GCF_000696425.1 of Galeopterus variegatus. Lineage (NCBI taxonomy): Eukaryota > Metazoa > Chordata > Mammalia > Dermoptera > Cynocephalidae > Galeopterus > Galeopterus variegatus. The sequence continues at coordinate 141,092 of NW_007726396.1, read as the reverse complement.
GTTTCATTGTGTTCTCTAGTTGTGTCTTCCTTTATTTCTTAAGTCTCTAAGAAGTCTCTTCCTTTATTTCAATGATCTTATTTCTTAAGATCATTGCTCTGAATTCTTTTTCAGACACTTTAAGGATTCCCTATACCATGGAGTCTGACTTTGGAGCATTACTGTATTCTCTTGGTGGTGTCATTTCTTCTTGTTTGTTTGTACTTCTAGTATTTTTGTTGACATTTTGTCATTTGGTAGAGGGTTTGCTTCTTCTATTACACTGAAGTTGGCTGTGGAGTGGTTCTAGTTGTTACTGTGGTGGTGAATTGTCTTTGCTTGATAGTAGGTGTGGTGGTGGTTATGTTAAACCACCTTGGGTCCTATTCCAGAATCTGTGGTTGTAAATGAGCCCCTAGCACTGTGCAGTTCTGCTGGGCACACCTCAGCAGGTCAGACCCTGTGGGCTGGCGTTGTTACTGTGGTGGTGAATTGTCTTTGCTTGATAGTAGGTGTGGTGGTGGTTATGTTAAACTACCTTGGGTCCTATTCCAGAATCTGTGGTTGTAAATGAGCCCCTAGCACTGTGCAGTTCTGCTGGGCACACCTCAGCAGGTCAGACCCCGTGGGCTGGCACTCCCCTCCAGGTCCAAGGAGGGGATGGGGCCACTTCTAGCCATGCAGTTCTGCCACTGCTGCTGCTGTGCTCATTTTGGCATGGATCAGGGCACATGGGGGCCAGCGTCTCCTCCAGGCTATTCTCCCATTTTAAAACCCCAATAGGCAAGGATATGGACTCACCGGGACCTCAGAACCATAAATAAAATAGTCATTCAAAGATTCCCTATAGTACCAAACCCCAATACTATTTTAAGTTAAGTGCCTCCTGAGACTACTTATACAGTTGTAGATCTGTTTTGCATTCTTTAGTGTCTTTTTAGACTAAAATAGTCAATACTTGCTTGCCTTCTCTAAAGAAAATCAACAGTATACCTAGACTATTATGCCTCAGAGTTATATTGATGCACCTACCACTTTTTATAAATCCTCAATTGAAAGGACTTTCAATTTCCCTGTGGTTCTTTTGTGCAATATGTGCATAATCCTTGGTGTTCTAAAATGAGGTAAACTCTAAGACTAACTTCATCTATCTACCTACTGTTTAAGCTCAGCAAAGGCATAAGGTTTCCAAAGTGAAGACAAAATGCTGTCAAAGCTTACTTCATTATCTAGGACAGGGATTGGGAAACTACAGTCACTAACCAAATCCAACCTACTGCATACTTTTGTAAATAAAATTGTATTGGAACACAGCCATACCCATTCACTATATATTGCCTATGATTACTATTACACTATAACAACTGAGTTGAATAATTGTGATAAAGACTTCATGCCCCACAAAGTCTAAGATATTTACTACATTGTCCTTTATAGAAAAAGGAAAAATTACGCTCTTGTCTGAGATATGATTTATCCCAAGGAAGTACATCCCTTAATCCTAACCAGCTACACACTACTCAAAACTTTACTAGGCCAGACACAACGAAAAAGAGTCTTCAGTCTCAGTGCCCCAAGTGCAATGGGTTCTCAAATTTTCTAATTGCTGCTCCCCTATATGACTTAACAAAGTTTTGAGTAACTCAACCCCTTCCCGGGGAAACTGAACATAAACAGGTCTTCTGTGAATTATTAGCTCTCCAGCAACCTCTTCTTTCTATTTGTGCATGAGAGATCTAGACAAGCCCTTGGTACTTTGGCAAAAGCTGACCCACCTTGTCAATAGCCACAGCAGCCACAGCCAAACTAATGGAGGCCTCTCCCAACTTGGTTTCAGAATCTCCTTTAAATTCGATGGGCCCTCATGCTCTATAGTTTTTGCTGCTCACTGACAATACACACTTCTCAGCAAGAAGTCTTACCCTGTGTGAAATCCTATTTTCTCCCTCAGATATTTCCTTTTATTATTATAGTACTTCAAAATCCTGACACTTTTCTTCCATTTCCTGAAACAGGAAATTCATGACTATTCAACCACTGTTTGCAAACTATCTATACCCTGAATAGGTTTATTAGAAATCCCTTTAGGGGGTTGGGGAATGATAGGTTGGATGGAAGGCATGGGGAAGGATTCTGATTTGTAATGATGAATATGTTAATAATAAAAAAAGAAAAAAGAACAAAAAGAAATCCCTTTAGAAAATTCAGACTTAATCTTGTTTGTTGATGGGTCACATATTAATAATGATGTAGAAAAATATCTGGTGAGGACATCATCCCATACCAGAAGCAAAATCTGTCCAGATGGAAGACTTGTTACATGTACCAGAGCTTATCAGTTATATAGAAATAAAAGGATATTTTCCACTGATAGTAGACATGTATGTTTTGGAAGGTAGTCTGTAATTTTGAAATGTTTTGCAAACAAGGGTTCTTGACACCAACAGGAATTCCAATACAGATTGCTCAGCAAAATTAAAGATTTTGCATGTTCTCATGCTTCCTGAGATGGCTGTTATAAAGGTGGGGGATAACAGGGAGAATAGGGCAAATCCTTGCAGCTGTTTATGCCAGACAGGCAGCACTCAGTAAATTCTAGCCCTGATGATAATTCAAGAGATTGCTCTGTTGAAGAAGTTCAAAGAGGCTTTTACAGAATGCCAGTGACTGGCTCCAAAGTCAGAAAAGTAGTACTGGGAGAAATCCAGATGTAAACTGCATGAGGATAACCTCTAGCACTCTAAGAAATGCTGCATAAAAGTATGGGAAAACCTCAAAGGGAACCTTTCAAAAATTTTACATGGACTTACCCACCACTGCAAGAAAAAATTAACAAGGTCAAACTGGCCAACTAAACTCAGGTGAGGAAACTTTACTAAAAAATCTGAGGATGTCGCTAGTGCATATATCACCTGTCATCAGCATTATCTTGAGAAAACTGTAAAGGTAGTACTTGGACAAAAGCTCAAGGTCCCTTTGAATACCTTCAAAAGGATTCATCTACCCTTGCAATGGGTTTGTAATGTGTCCTACTTATTGTTTGCTTATTCCTAGGATGAATTGAATCCTTTCCTTGCTGGAAAACTACAGCTCTAACAATTGCAAAAAATAATAATAATAATTACTTGATGCTGCATTACCAACTTAGGGAATTCCAATCTGTTGCTCTAGTAACAACAGCACCCAATGCACTGGGTATATTGGACAGACTCAAATTTGGCCCCCATGATCTCCACTTCTAGGTGTTTATACCTTTGTGTAATCTTCTCCCCTTCACTGTGGTCAGGACCTGTGACTTGCTTCTAACTAATACAATATGACAAAGAAGATGGGATGTTACTCCTGTGAATATGTAATGTTATGTATGAGTCATCTTGCCAGCAGACTTGCTCTATAGACTCTACCTCCTGGCTTCATGAAGTAAGCAGCCATATATAGAAAGCCACCATGGCAAGGAACTAAGGGAGGCATCTAGGATCTGCAGGTAGCCAGTTGAAGTGGAGGGTTGCCTCTGGCCAACAGCTGTCAGGAAGCTGTAGGCTTCAGTCTTACAACCACAAGGAAAGGAATTCTTCCAAAAAATCAAGTGAGCTTGCAAACAGATTCTTCCCCAGTAAAGCCTTCACATAAGTGTGCAGCCAACACCTTGATTTCAACCTTGAGAAACCCTAAGCACAGAGCCCAGACAAGCCATGCCTTAGACTCCTGACCCATGGAAACTGTGAGATAATAAATGCAGATATTTTTAAGTCACTTAGTTTTGGGTTACTTGCGACACAATAGAAATAGTCCTAATACACTAGGCCTATTATTGAAGAAGCATGTAAAGTTCTGCCACTTAGAAAGTTTACTGTTAATATCAGCCCCAATCATCAGGAAAGGTAGAAAGAACAAGTAGAATGCTAAAATTCAAATTAGCAAAATTTTCAGAGATCCTCAATCTTTCATGACCTAAGATGTTGTCATTGGTTTTAATGACAATGAGATCAATTCCTTCTGGGGTTCAGTAACTCTCTCTTTATGAATTAGTGATTGGTCAGCCCAGGATCTAGGATTCTCACCTCTGATTCTAGACTCCATGCTTTCACAAACAGGCACGGCCAACTATTCCTGCGAACTCATATACACTCAGTATTATCATCAATAGGTATGAGTAGCCTTTTCTCAACATCATCCTAAACAACACTATTATGACCTAAAGCCTGGAGATTTTGTAAATGAACTTTCATGTAAATAAAACTTGGAAGAAAACTCGGAAAGAGATGCAATATCTTTAGAGACTGAGTCACTTTCACTGATGTCACAAGTAAGACACACTACTTCACTTTTCCCTTAGAGCTACTCAAGTCTCTCAATTTTCCAAATTTAATTGCCTGGCACTGGATAATTTTTGGTGAGTAGTGCTAAATGGTTAGAACACATTTTTCAACCCTACAGAGATGTTTAGGCCAAAGACAGTTCATAGGTAGTCACCAATACCAATAACTAATATTGGATTTGCAGCATAAAAGCCTTCTGGCTACTACCTGAAAATTGGACAGGGTCTTGGTACCTTCGTAAGTTGATACCTGTCCTGAAGATAGTAACATTGCCTAGGAACCATTTTGGTATGTCAGTTTACCCTCTAGGAATTGTTGTGGATAACATATTTTAAGGAGAAAACGGAGCCATGATTTGAGAACCAGAGCCAAACGCTTGGGGGGAATTTTGGATTTTCTTCTGTCCTTATGATTCTTCACTTCATACTTTTAAGAGGCTTAAAAAATAGTGAGAATCTTGCATGCTATGGTTCAGACAGTGCCAAAGAGTTATTCAATGCCACCACGGCTATAGAACTCCTTGCCTGGGGCAGTCTACCTACTGAACTGCCAGCTGGCACTGTGGAGGCCTACAAGCAGTCCAAAAGGGGCCCTTGAAGCTGAAAGGCATCTCAGAGCTTGGTGTGACCAAGTGGAAGAAGGAAAAAAAAGGACAAAGACAAAGTAAACCTCCTGGGAGCAATGGGAACAAGCAAAAAGAATGAGGTAGAGAAGTGGCGTGGCCTGGAAAGGATTCCGAAGAAAGCATCCAAAACCCACAAGCACAGAGTGGAGGACTTTAACAGACACCTGGATACACTCACAAAGCATTACGACATTCCCAAAGTCAGCTGGACAAAGTTGCCTCCTGGCCCTGGGTGTGGAGCAGCATCAAGTGGAAGCAGAAGGCAAAGCTGGGGTTTTGTTTGATCTCCTTGGTATTTTCTAAAACATTGTTTTATGCATACCCTCACATATTCTGCTGCAACAATGCTTTTTGAATCTGTGTACCCTCATTCTGGAATTTGATTAAAGTAAAACTGGTTTTTTACTCAAAAACAAACAAGCAAGCAAACAGCTCCTTGCCTGGGAGAATCACTAAATCAGACAGGTGGTAGATCTGAATAGAATCACTTTAGATATAATATTGGATTTTGAGGGGAAGCATGTACTATTTCAGGGGAAGTATGTTATGCTTACAACCTTGCAGACCTCTCAGGGACCTTTTAATATTATTAAAAATAAATAGAAGGCAAATAAAGAATAATAAATTTAGATAATCTGGCTAATTATCCATGTCTGATTCTGTGGGCTCTTCAGATTGGGGGTAAAATCTATTCCCTTGGTGTAATTTGGGCACCCTTGGCTCTCGGCTAAGAAGTGAACAAAGAGCTCTGATCTGCATTAGAAGGTTCAGAAGTGACCTCTGGAGTCTTGAATGCTGCTATATAACCACTGTCAAATGGACCGGCCATGTGTCTTATTCGTGATGTTCATCAAAGAACAGAAACACTGACACTTACAGAGGGTGAAGCAACCGCACCAGACTGATCAAACGCCCAGATGCTAATGGTCTATCTTTTAGCTCAAGCTGAACAATGAGCACAGTTGGGACACTGAGAAGCAAAACTATCTACACTCACACAGCTTACTAGCTATATCAACATGACTTTACCATTCCCCAATATTCATTTACATGACTTTACTATTTCAAAGAATTCTTACCCAGGAAGATAAAAGTTGCAAACAACTTTACTGTTTATTTTGAGAACTTCCCGAAAAAGCCATTTAAATGAACATCAAACGTTTCAAATCCTCAATAGATAGCATCAAATGATAGTTTATTCCCAAGACTCTGAATCCCCAGCTTCAAAATCCTTGCCTGACTCTCCTCCATTCCTAGACTATTATATCATGATCTTTATCCTATCCCAATCAAGCTCCAAGATTGAAAGACCAGTCTTAAACCAGACTCTGAAACATCATAAAGATCCCAACTTTGCCCTCCCCATTCTGACACCACTAAGACTCTGTCAAAGCAATGCTTTCCCTTACTGCAACGAGAATAAACTCAGTTTTGTTTGGTATTATTTTTGAGAAGCCAGTGACTGACAAAAGGCAATACAAGGGTCACTTAGGGGATCTGGCAAGCTGAGGAATAGGGGAAGGGTTTGGCTTTAATATCCAGAAATTACAGCAAATGCTAGAAGAACCAACCACAAGGCAATGTGGACCCATGAATCAAGGAGTCTTTTATTCACTTTTATCAAAATCCTAACTGATTTAAGCATCTGGAATGGCACTGAGCCTACACAAAGGGGCTAAGTATTTCCAGCTATAGGCACTGTGGGAGCAGGGACTTCAGAAACAGTGAAGTAGACAGGTTACTAAAATGTATGTCTTTGGAGAGGGACAAGAACAATGGTAGTTTATTGGGATTTATAAGTCTTATCCCTAAGTACACATTTAAATGGATAGAAATGTGGGGTCTTATTTTGAAGCTAAATTTAGGGCAATTCAGGGAGGAAAGTGGCCAAGAACCTCACCTGTGTTTCACTCATTTGGTAAGTTCTCTCATCTCTCTGTGCCCAGGTTTTTACCCTGTGCAACATATAAATGGCAATTCCTTTCTCTAGTCCCTTCAGTGTTGATTCACTTTTATTTCTTCCCTTTTTCTAGGTTCTCTTTTCTAATTTGCCATGTTTTCTTCACTTTTTGTTACTGAAACATGTCTGCAGGGAAATGCACTAGTCATTAGGACCCAAGAATTGAAAATTGAAAAAAAATCCAACACTAACATGAATAAGTCACTTGCTCTCTTTCTTTGTTTCATGATATGCAAAAGTGGGTAAAGAGATCAACATTATGTTTAAGTGTCTCACTTCTCAAGCCAACTCTGAATTATGAAGAGGCTGATTATCCAGCTTCTTGCTTTGACCCTCAAGGTGAAAACTGGTATAATGTAGGATAAAGAACACTATCCAAGGTTGATAAGTCCTGGCTTATTAACTTTGTGCCCTTGGCAAGCCACCAAAACACTTGAAATCTCAATTTTCTCCATGGTCAAAAGAGGCCGCCCACTCCATGGCGTTGTTGTGCAGAACCAACAAGATACTGCCCGTTAAAGTCTCTGATACACAAATGGTAGTGGCTGCTACAACCACAGCGTAATAAATATTTATGGATTGGTGTTGGCTTTCCTCACTGTAAAAGTGGACACTGAGAAATCATAAAACTGGAGAGGCAGAACTATTGCAAAGTTTTAAAAGTGCTTCGTAAACTGTAAAACAAATTGCAAATTCAAACTAGCTTCTCTATTCTTCCTTTTCTACATATCTTAAGATTTTTATTGTTTATCAGTAGCTTCTGGGAAAGTGAACTTCAAATCAACTTGCAAAGTTTTAAAAGTGCTTCGTAAACTGTAAAACAAATTGCAAATTCAAACTAGCTTCTGTATTCTTCCTTTTCTACATATCTTAAGATTTTTATTGTTTATCAGTAGCTTCTGGGAAAGTGAACTTCAAATCAACCAGTGTTTCTCACAAGAAATCATGGGAGGAAATTGAAACTATTGCTCCAAATGAGATTTGAACTATCTGTGAATCTGACCCCTCTGTGGTATGCATCCCACCACCATCGTCACTGAAATGGAGATTTCCTTCCATCTCCTCTTCCTCCCAGTAAGGTCTCATGGAAACAGGGAGACTTAGGCAAACCTAAGTTTATTTCTGGATTCTATCTCAAAACAGGGAAATGAATATCTACCTTATATGAAAACATAAAATAATTTTTGTAAAGAACGTGATAGGCAAAAGATTGGCTTCTTTCCATCCTGAGGACCTGCAACTTAAAACAACTTCAGTGTGCACATTGTTCCCTGATTTTTGATACCACGTGCCTCAAGTTTTAATCACATCTAACAAACCTGCCTTCAAATCCTGACTCTTCCATTAAATAGCAAAATATTCAGCTCCAGTTTCCTCTTCTAAAAATAATAATAGAACCTAGATCACAGGGAGAAGAGGAACAGATGAGAAAGTGCATTTAAATGCCTAATCTGGTGTCTGATGCATAATAAATTTAAACTAACAGAATTATAATAATAGTAATAATAATAATATTTCAACTATATTCTCATTTGTACCTTAATAAACACTTAAATGGGTCAGCAGCAAAGCCATGGGGTAGTTGGCCATTTTTTCCTTCTTAGGTTTCCTTGGCTGTATTTCTCTCCCTCCCTTCCCAGAGCAGGTCTGTTTCAGTTCAGCTGCTGGCTGGAACATCTGGCAGATTGCCTACTCTTGACGTTTTCTGTTTGTGGAGCCAACGGGGTGGGGAGGTGGGGGTTTGATCATCTTCACCACTGAGACATTGGAATCTGTTGAGTTAAACATTGCTCTACTGTTACCATCCCCTCCCTTTTTTCTCCCTCCCTGTGAATGAATCTGGAAAGAATGAACCTGAAATCTGTCTCGAACAACTATAAAACCTTTATGGTACGTGGGCTGCTCCTTAAGGAGTGGGGCATTAGCCTCCTTGTTCATTCCTGGAGTAAACAGAACACGTCAGCATATTCCCTAACACGGGGTCAATGTCTGAGGGAGCAGTGCTCTCCGTGCCTGGCACTTGCTGGTGTGAGAGGTGTGTTGGCAGCAATACACCACAATCAACTTCGATGACTGCACTAAGTACAGAGCTCACTGCTCCCAAGTCCTTTAATTCACCAAGGAATATCCTGAGATAGCAACATCTCCAAGATTCTTCCCTTTTGCTCAACCCTCTGAATTTACAGAATATATTCTATAATATATACATACTATACATATACATTTATGTGACAGAATATTTTCTATAGTACTTATGTATCCAACGTAAAATTTGCACTAATTTTTCTAAGATATCTCCATGAGAAAAACCCAGGGGTGCATGCCGATTCTTGATTCAGGCTTTGGCACTGCCTGGCTGTTCTGTTTGATGTCATCCATAAAATGCTGTCTCCCTGATGGCTCCAGTCAGTCTCCAGACCCTTGGTCAATACTTATTACAGGTGTCATCTTTGAAGGATCAATGGCACTATGCCATAACTGTTAACTGCTTACTTAAAACTTTTTAATTTGTGATACCAGGTCTGTAACCCTTTCTGATTCTGTGGAAGGGACAAAGAAGAACATAATTCATTTTTTTGGAGGTCACCATTACTCTTCCTTCTCTCCATCTTTATCCTGTGCCAAGCAAATAGTCATGTTTTATCCCCAGTAAGTACTTTTTCCCTAGTCAGTTCTGCAAAAGTCTCTCTGTACACATAGTTCTCCAAGCCTTCTCATGTCTATGGCACATTCTTGTACTTCACTTGGGTTCTATTGTAGAATCAATTAGACCCAGTCCTGGGCAGAATTGTTCATTTCTCACAAGCATCAGGCCTCTAAAGGCAGGTGACATCCAACAATTAGTTAGCCAGAATGATATATGTACCCTCACTTCATGACATAACCTAGGGAGGCAGTTCAGAGTGCTAGCTCCATTTTACTATCAAAGACTATGAAATCGAAAGGTTCAGTCTCTTATTTGTAGTGAATTAGTCCAGAAGCAGTGCTGTAATTGGTGCTAAAAGGAAGGTAGGAGAGAGCATCTCAGAAAAATCCCAAAATTGTTGTAGGAGGAAGTAGAAACACGTCCTAGGTTAGCAAAGGTAACAAGTACACCAAAGATTTTATATCAATGAACAAACAAAAATTCAATCCCCTGGGCCGGCCCAGTGGCGCACTGGAGAGTGTGCCATTTGGGAGTGCGGGCGGCGCTCCCGCCGAGGGTTCGGATCCCATGCGGTGACCAGTTCCCGCTCACTGGCTGAGCGTGGTGTGGGCGCAACACTGAGGGTTGCAATCCCGTTGCCGGTCCCCGGTACAGGCACGACACCGAGGGTTGCGATCCGTTACCGGCCAGTAAAAAAGACAAAAAGGAAAAAAAAATTCAATCCCCAATTACAATCCAGAGTTTGATTTATGGCAGATTTGGTTATAATTCCTTTCTGAGATGAAAGATAACTGAGTGGGGTACTGGTTTAGTCATCATGTATTTTCCATGAATAAGCCAAACTAGAATCTATGGGTAGACTTCCTTTTCGGCATGAGTTCATTGTAAATTTTAATCCAATTCTTAGAGTCAGATTTTATGTTTTGTTATTTATACTTCCATTGTGAATAACAATTCTGAAGTGGAAACAATAATTCCAGTTTTGTATTTTTGCTTTGAATATATTCTACTTTGTATAATTTGGGTTTTTTTCTAAGTACACAATTATTACACAAAGCTAATAATATATTGAAAAGTACAAAGAAGAAAAGAAAAGTTACTTAAAGTCCCACTATCCAGATGGAACAGATAAGATTGTACTATCTTTTTCTACATGTAAATACACGTAAGTATTTTTTAACTTGGAGCATTACTATTTATACCATTGGGAAACGTTTTATTCATTTAAGGATATGCTAAAAAACAATTCCTATTTAACGAAGGTTCTTCTAAAACATGATATTTAAATATTTGTGATATTAATGTAGAACTGCTTTACTGTCTGCCTGCTTCTCTGACATTGCTGACTATTTGTATGCCTCCAAAGGCTACAACATCCATATTCTCAAGACTTTATGTGACTTACTAATCTAGTATGTTCCAAACATCCAAGTACAAAAGTTCCAACATTTCTATACATTCCCACTGCTGAATCCACCAGTTTATCCACATTTGTATCTGCATAGTCTATGTTCTTTGCTGCCAGAAAGGATGAACCCATCTAAGATCAACCCCTTCACCTGTGCTGTGGATCCTACTCCCTCAGGACTTCTCAGGGACTCCACTCTTGCAATTGTCACCTCTCTCTCCTGCGTCATCCGGTTTTTCTCCCTCTTACCATCACTATTCAAAAATGTTGTAATATCTCTCATCTTAAAAAATGCTTCCTTGGCCCTTCAGCACCCCACCAGCTTCTACTTCATTTCTCTGTACCCCTATTCATTGTTTCCAATACATTCCTCCCATTCCCTCTAAAACAATAAAATCAGGCTCCACTTCCACAACATCAAAAGTGCTCCCATTAGGTTTACCAGTGACCTCTACATTATTCAATTCGGTGATCATTTTTCATTCCTTATCTTAATCTCTGAGCAACATTCTACACAGATGATCACTCTGTCCATCTTGAAACGGTTTCTTCATTTGACTTCCAGGACACAATGCTCTCCTGCTACCTCACTGTTGGCTCCTACTCAGTCTCCTTTGCTGCTGTCTCCCAGCTTCCGGATCTCCAAACACTGCAGGAGAACAGGAAGCAGGACTCTTCCTTTCCTCATTTACATGCACTGTAGGACAGTGGTTTCCAACTCTGGTTTGTATTAGAATGAGTTGGAGAGTTTTTTAAAACTCCCAGTGCCTGGGTCTCACCCCCAGACTTATGGTCTAATTGGTCTAGGATGGGGCCTGGTCATCCATACCTTTTTTGGCTTCAGTAAGTTTTTTTGGTTTTTTTATGTGACCAGTAAGGGTATTGCAAGCCTTGGCTCGGTTTCGCCCGCACCGTGCTCAGCCAGTGAGTGCACTGGTCATCCCTATATAGGATCCGAACCCGCAGCGGGAGCGCCACTGCGTTCCCAGTGCCGCACTCACCCGAGTGAGCCACGGGGCCGGCCCAGTAAGTTTTTTTAATAATGTTATTTTTTTAAGCTTATTAAAAACAAAAAAACAATAAAATAATAATAATGTTGACTCATAGTAGCTGTACATATATATGGATACAATGTGGTATTTGAATACAGGTATACAACATGCAAGCGCAGAAAGATAAATACCACATTATTCTTATTCATGTGTGGAAGCTAAAAGAAAGTTGATCTCATACATTTTTTAAGTTTCCGCAGTGATTCTAACATGCAAGCGAGGTTAAGAACTATTAGCCTAGGCCCTAGACGATCTCATCCAGTCCCGTGGCTTCAATACAATGATGATAGATAGATAGATAGATAAATAGATAGACAGACAGACAGATAGATAGATAGCCTCAACTTTTCTTCTTAACTCCAGATTTGAATATCTAACATCTTGACATCTCCACTCGGATATATATTAGGCATCTCAAACTTAACATGCCTGAAACCAAACTTTTCATTTTCTTCAATCCAAATCCTGGTCTTATGCCTCTCAAAAATAGCAACCCCAATCTTCTGGTTGCCCAAACAAAAAAACATGGGAGTCATCCCTGACCCCCCTCTCTCTCACATACTGTATTTCAACCCATCAGCAAATCCTGTTGACTCTACTTTCAGAATAGATCCAGGATCCAACCACTTCTTACCACCTCCACAACTACCACCCTGACCCACGTCACCATCATCTCTAGTCTGAATTATTTGTAGAGCTTTCTAACTAGTCTCACTACTCTGCTACAGTCTGTTCTCAACATCGCAGCCAAGTGACACTTTTAAAAAATACGTAAAGTCTTGTCACCCCTCTGCTCAAAACTATCCAGTGGCTTCCCATCTGAATCAGAGGAAAAACTAGAAAAAGCACTGATCTGCCCTAGCCCAGCACATTTCTCCAAGCTCACCTTCTGTCACTTTTTCTCTTACTCACTCTGATCCAGCCACTGGTGTCTTTGCCAATCCTTGAGCAAATAAAGCATATTTCCACCTTAGCATGTTTTTACCTACTATTCCTCCCACCTAGATTGTTCTTCCCTCAGATATCTGCAGGCCCTCACTTCCTTAAAGATACTGTCCAAATGTCATCTTATAAAAGACCTTCTCTGATCCCACTCTAAGAAAGCTCTGCCTCCGCCACCACTGCCAGTCTCTGTTCACATATAAGTGCTCTAATTTCCTCATAATATCTCTCACCACCGACATATACATGTTTCTACACTAATTGTCTGTCTACTCACACTAGACTGTAAGCTTCATAAAAGAGGAATTTGATCAGTTTTGTTCACTGTGGAATTCCCACCCACTAGAGTAGGCCTGACACATAGTAGACATTTAATATCTACTGAATGAAACAAAGAATGAAGCTATGGTGAACCAAGAGCTGGAAGACAGAATAATGTCAATTCAACTGAATCTTTCAGGGACCTTAGAGGTCATTTGCTACAACTTTGTCGTGTCATTTTGAGAAAACCTACTTAGAGCCATTGAGGGACCTACTTAAAGAATCACTGCAGGGCCAGCCCGGTGGCGCACTGCTACAGTGCGCCACTTGGGAGCACGGCGGCGCTCCCGCC
>NW_007726396.1:121607-126918 GCF_000696425.1 Galeopterus variegatus | reverse complement strand
CGGGAACCGGTCTGTATGTGGGATCCAAACCCTCGGCGGGAGCGCCTCTGCGCTTCCCAAGCGGTGCGCTATAGCAGTGCGCCACCGGGCCGGCCCAACCCTCTTTTTTTAAAATCATTCCTTTAATCTTAGGATAATTCAACCATAGAATAGTGTATTCTTACACTATCATCACTATGCTAAGTTATCAAACTCAACTCAAAGAAAGAAATTGAGACCTGATGAAAGGGGAATTTCAAAAACACCCAAACCAATGACTAAGCCTAGAATCAAATAGAAAATGGGAAGCATTTTTCCCACCACTTAATCCACATCCCTACTTCCGTGCCAATAAAATCATCATATCATATTCTTAATGCCACCTTCAGTTTGCCTTTTATTGTTCCCATTAACAGATAGGAGAATCGAGGCAGAGACCAAGAGGAGAATTGTCCAGAAGAACTGTAACAGAAGCAGAATTTTGAGGTGGTTTATGTTCATGGTTACACAGAGACACTTACTGAAGGGGAATAAATGAGGAGGAATTTCATATCTAATAAGCTAACTTTTATCTCTAGTCACTTTAGGTATTTAGTATGTGTGAAGGAGATGTACACTAGAAAACATGTCAAGCTGGCTTACAGGCGGGCACCAGATCTGAGGACTGGGGGGATTTTTTTTTTTAACCATTCAAGTTCTGTTCATTTGTATAAGCAGCAAATCTGGCTCTGAGCCCAACTCTTACAGTGGAAGATTAACATGATAACCGGTTGCACTACTTCCTTTCCCCAAAGACCCATCCTTAACTTCCTTTGGCTAAATCATAAAGTGTGTTTTTCATTTGCAGTTGAGAAAAGAGAGGGAGGGAAGGAGAAAGAGAGAGAGAGAATGCATAGTTTCTTATAACCATCCTCCCAACTTAAAAAAAAAAGAAGCACTCAACTTAAGAAAACAAACTTAAGCAACAGTCATTTTTCAATGTCTATATAAGTAGATATTTTTAATTCTTCATTACAGAGAAAAGTTTTCATTACTTTTAATACCACTTGAAATAGTTTCAAAGTGTTGGGAAATCAGTGTATGAATCAAAGATTTATCCAAGGAACCCTGTAAATTTCAGTGAAATCCTGCTTGCCACAGATTTGGAGCATTTTTCCTCTGTCCTTTTGAACTTGTTTCTGTTGTGCTGCTCTTGCAAAATATCTGTATATATAGTTAAAAGACTCTGACAGGGAAGTTCTCCTCATATCTTACTTGCAAATCATTCAGTCAGTAGGTACGGATGTGCTGGTGATGAGGAAAGGAGCTGGGAAATCTTCATGTCAGAATTGTTCCATTTCCCCCAAGATCCCTAAAGAGCATTGAAGAACCAGAGATAGCTGGTCTTATTTGTAAGAAGGTCCAAATCTAATATAAGCTCCTGGACCGTTCATGCCAAAATATAGAATACAGATAGGCAAAGACCTTCAAATACAAAGGCCTTTAAGACAAGATGTAAATAGTTCTAGTGACCCTGAGGGCAATGAAAATATATAAGTAGGGGACAGAAGGAGGGGATCGGACTAGGGAAAATAGATTCTATTTTGACTTTGATTTCTGTTTTAACTTTGATTTCTGTTTCAGTACGAAAGCCATGGAGTTTTTATCACCCAACCCCAGCCTACAGCTGATGGCTAATATTAGGGACACCCAAGAAGACATCTTAAAAACATAACAAAATATATTGTTACCAAATGCTCTCATAAGATTTGGTAGTGTGTGCACACACCTGTGGGGCTAGACTTCTCAGTTCTTAACATCAAGAATGTTCTTAACCCATCCGGAGACTTGTCAGCACTATTTAAGAAGGTCCTCAGGGCTCCATACCAAACTCAAGATCTTTTTCCTTCTGAAATCCAGCGGGGGAACTAGTGTCATTTATCTAGAAAATATATGGCTAACAGTTAAACCTTGGCATGATGTCAACTGAAGCATTCAGTTACTAGGCACAGAAAAAGTCATTTGGAGAGGAAAAGGCACCTGGAAGCTCTCCTATTCTGCCTCAATTCAATTCAGTAGGTTTTTATTGATTTGAACAATGCATATTTCTAGGCTTGTTGACTCTTCTTCTCAATACCATAACCTAGTGTTGACAAAGGGTCTTACAAATGATATGTACGAAACCGTCTCTGCTGATGAAGTCAAACATAGCGAGCTGCCTGTGGCCCTCACAATTCTGTGCTCCTGGTTCCGTAATCCAGGCATCTTAAAGACTTCTGGCCTTCTGCTGGCATTACATCCATTAAATCATAACTAGCAGGCTTTCTGAGCAAGGAATGAGGTTTCTTCATTGGGTGAAGCTAAGTTTGCCAGAACTGTCTGTACGCTAGGACTCATTTGGTCACAAGTCGCTAAGTCTGGACAAGGGAAAAACTCAAGCGATCTTCTCATGTCTGTATCATTGAGGAAAGCTAACGAAAGACCCCTTCACAGAGCTACTGGCAACAGATGTTTTGCTTAGTATCTAGTTTATGTGAACTCCACAGACTCCTTAGGCAAATTATTAGCGTATTTGAAACTTACCCTCCCCTGACTGTCATCCATCTTTTCTCTTTGTGGCTGCTCAGCAGAGATACCAGGTTTTGCTGAATTCATCCACAGGTTACTGTTTAAGTGCTCTCCAATCACTGAGTGGGTTTGTACTGCCTCCCCAGATAGATGCCTCCCCTGCAGTTGGGGACTGTGCCTTCATTTTCTCCCAAAAAGAAGTCCCTGGGGATGGACTAAGTACAGAGTGGGTATTCAAAAATTCTCAGTAGGTGAATGAAGGAATGAGCAAGTGAACAAATGACCACACCTGCATTCTTTCCTCCCTAACCATAAGTCTTTTCTGTCTTCTATGGCTTTCCTTTTATTTTTAATTTTTTCTGTATTAAAACAATTGATTGTACATATCTGTGGGGTACAGTGTTGAATATCAATACTTGTGTGCAATATGTGATGCTCAAATCAGGATATTCAACATCATACAATGTAATCATTTTTTGAGGCCTTTTACCGATTTCTGGCTAACACCCCTTTACCTCCCCCTTTCCCACCTCTAGTGGCCTCAGTTCAGTTCTCTCCTTTTGAAAGTTCAATGAATTACTGTGATTGTTGTACCTTTTTTTCTTTCTTTATTTCTTTCTTTTAGCTCCTACTTATGAGTGAAGACATGCAGTATTTCTCTTTCTGTTTTTTTACTGTTGTTTGAGTTCCTTGTATATTCTGTATATGAATCCTTTGTCAGATGCATAGTTTGTAAATACTTTCTCCAATTCTGTAGGTTGTCTTTTCACACTCTTAATTGTTTCTTTTGCTGTGCAGAAGCTTTTTAGTTGATATAATCCCATTTGTTCATTTCTTCTTTTTTGCCTGTGCTTTGGGGGTCTTATTCATGAAGTCTTTGCCCAGTCCTACTTCCTGAAGTGTTTTCCCTATGTTTTCTTTTAGGAGTTTTATAGTTTCAGACCTTATATTTAAGTCTTTAACTTATTTTGAGTAGGTTTTGGTGTACAGAAAGAGGTACAGATCATTTCATTCTTCTATATATGGGTGTCCAGTTTTCCCAGCACCATTTATTGAAGAGGCAGTCTTTCTCCCATGTATGTTCTTGTTGCCTTTGTCAAAGATTAGTTGGCTGTAAGTATGTGGATTGATTTTGGGATTCTCTATTCTGTTCCATTGGTCTGTGTGTCTGTTTTTATGCCAGTACCATGCTGTTTTGGTTACTATAGCTTTGTAGTATAATTTGAAGTCAGGTGGTGTGCCTCTGGCTTTTTTGTTGTTGTTGTTCAGGACTGCTTTGGCTATTTGGGGTCTTTGTCAATCCATGGGAATGTTAAGATTTGTTTTTTCTATTTCTGTGAAAATATCATTGGTATTTTGATGGGGACTGTAGTGAATCTGTGCATTTGTAGATCACTTTGGGTAGTATGGACATTTTCACAATGTTAATTCTTCCAATCCAAGAGGATGGAATGTCTTCCCATCTTTTTCTGTCCTATTTAATTTCCTTCTGCAATGGTTTGTAGTTCTCATTGTAGAGAACTCCGTGGTTAACTTTATTCCTAGGTATTTTATGTTTTTGGTGACTGTTGTAAATGGACTTGCTTTCTTGATTTCTTTTTCTGTTAGTTTGTTATTGGAGTATTAAAATGCTACTGATTTTTGCATGTTGATTTTGTATCCTGCAACTTTACTGAAATCATTTATCAGCCCTAAGATAGTGTGTGTGTGTGTGTGTGTGTGTGTGTGTGTGTGTGTGTGTGTGTGTGTCTTTAGGTTTTTCTATATATAGGATCATGTCCATCTGCAAACAGGGACAGTTTGACTTTCTCTTTTCCAATCTGGATGTCCTTTATTTCTGTCTCTTTCCCAATTGCTCTGGCTAGTATCTCCAATACTATGTTAAACAGGAGTGGTGAGAGCAGGCATCCTTGTCTTATTCAGGATGATAATGGCAGTGGGTTTGTTGTATATGTTGAGATAGTTTCTATAACTAATTTGCTGAGAGTCTTTATCATGAAGGGATATTGAATTTTGTCAAATGCTTTTTCTGCATCTATTGAGATAATCCTATGGTTTTTGTCCTTGATTTTGCTGTTGTGCTTTATCACATTTATTGACCTGCATACGTGGAACCATCCTTTTATCCCTGGGATGAATCACACTTGATCATGGTGTATAATTTTTGGATGTGCTGCTGTATTCTGTTTGCTAATATCTGACTGGTGATTTTTGCATCTGTGTTTATCAAAGATATTGGCCTATAGTTTTCTTTCTTTTATTGTAAATTTGTCTGGTTTTGGTATCAGAGTGATGCTGGACTCATAGAATGAGTTTGGGAGAATGGCCTCTGCTTCAATTTGGGGGATAGTTTGAAGAGAATTGGTATTAATTCCTCTTTAAAGATTTGGTAGAATTCAGCAGTAACGTCACCTGCTCCTGGGCTTTTCTTTGTTGGGAGATTGCTGATCATTGCTTCAGTCTCATTTTTTTTTCTTTAAATTTTTATTTTTTCAATATACAATGTGGTTGATTATTATGGCCCATCACCGAAACCTCCCTCCCTCTCCCCCCTCCCACCCAAGAATGTCCTTTCCATTTGCTTGTTGTAACAACTTCGAAGAAAATTGTAGTTGTTATATCTTCTTCATCCCCCCCCCCCCGGTTTTCTTTTGTGTGTGTGTGTGTGTGAGTGAATTTATTTATTTATTTTTAGCTCCCACCAATAAGTGAGAACACGTGATATTTCCCTTTCTGTGCCTGAATCGTCTCACTTAATACACTTCTCTTTAGGTCAATCCATCTT
>NW_007726396.1:114770-120751 GCF_000696425.1 Galeopterus variegatus | reverse complement strand
TGTAAAGAGTGCTGCAATGAACATTGGGGAACAGGTATATCTTTGACTTGATGATTTCCATTCCTTTGGGTATATTCCCAGCAGTGGGATAGCTGGGTCATATGGTAGATCTATCTGCAACTGTTTGAGGAACCTCCATACCATTTTTCATAGGGGTTGCACCATTTTGCAGTCCTACCAACAATGTATGAGAGTTCCTTTTTCTCCGCATCCTCACCAACATTTATCATTCAGAGTCTTTTGGATTTTAGCCATCCTAACTGGGGTGAGATGGTATCTCAGTGTAGTTTTGATTTGCATTTCCCAGATGCTTCAGTCTCATTGTTTTTTATTGGTCTTTTCAGGTTTTTTCTTTCTTCTTGGTTCAGTCTTGGTAGTCTATATGTGTCCAGAAATTTGTCCATTTCCTCCAGGTTTTCAAATTTGTTGACATATAGTTGCTTATAGTAGTCTCTACTGATTCTTTGAATTTCTGTGGTATTGGTTTTAATGTCTCCTTTTTCATTGCTTATTTTTGCTATTTGGGTCTTTTCTCTACTTTTTATTAGTTAGCCTAGCTAATGGTCTGTCTATTTTGTTTATCTTCTCAAAAAACCAACTTTTTGTTTCATTGATCTTTTGTTTTGTTTTTTGGGTCTCTATTTCATTTAGTTCTCCTCTGATCTTAATTATTTATTTCCATCTACTAACTTTTGGGTTGTTTCATTCTTTTTATTCTAGTTCTTTGAAGTGTAGCATTAGGCTGTTTATTTGAAGTCTTTCTATTCTTTTGATGTAAGCATTTATTGTAATACTTCTCTCTTAGTACTGATTTTGCAGTTTTGCACAGGTTTTGGTATGATGTGCCTTTATTTTCATTTGTTTCAAGAATTTTTTTATCCCCTGTTTGGACCTATAGGTCATTCAAGAGTATGTTGTTTAATTATCATGTATTTGTATAGTTGCCAGGGTTTTGCTTGTTATGGGTTTTTAATCCATTGTGGTCTGAAAAGATACATGAAATTATTTCACTTTTTAAAGATTTGTCGAGATTTGTTTTGTGACCTAACATGTAGTCTATCCAGAAGAATGTTCCATATGCTGATGAGAAGAATGCATATTCTGTAGTTGTTGGATGAAATATTCTATAGATATCTGCCAGGTCCAATTGGTCTATGGTGCAGTTTAAATCCTGTGTTTCTTTGTTGATTTGTTGCCTGGAAGATCTGTCCAGTGCTGACAAAGGGGTGTTCAGGTCACCAGCTCTTATCATATTAAGGTCTATCTCTTTTTTTAGGTCTATGCTTTACATATCTGTGTGCTCTAGTGTTGGGTGCATACATATTTATGATTGCTATGTCTTCTAATTGGATATACCCCTTAAGCATTATATAGTGGCCTTCTTTGTCTCTTTTTATTGTTTTTGGTTTAAAGTCTATTTTATCCAATATAAAAATAGCTACTCCTGCTCGTTTTTGGTTTCCATTTGCATGGTATATGTTTTTCCATCCCTTCACTCTTATTCTATGTGTCTTTACAGGTGAGTTGAGTGTCTTGTAGACAGCATGTAGTTGGGTCTAGCTTTTTAATCCAATCAGTCAATCTGTGTTTTTGAGTGGGGAATTTAATCCATTTACATTTAGGGTTGTTATTGAGAGGTTTTGTCTTACTCCTGGCATTTTTTCAATTTTTGTTTGGATGTTTTAAATATCTTGTGTTCCTTCCTTCCTCTATGACTTTCCTTGACATAAAGGTTACCTCACGTCTTCTTTTCTTTCAGGAATTAAAGTAAATACTATAACTTCTTTTCCCTCATATTCTTTCTCTTAACCTCTCATTCCCACCTCATCTTGTATTCAGGTTTATGTTTCTTATCTTACCATGTTATAGCCTATGTGGATGGAGTTCATGCCTATCTCTCAGAGTGATCCTGAACTGAGTTCCAAAGCAGCCACTTTCCACTATTCTTCACCTCATGGCAGGTGCCTGATGCCCATCTTCTGATACCTGAATTAACTTTCCCTGTGTATTTGCACATCAATATGTTAACATGAACCTCAATCTCCTCACAGACCACCAAAGATAACCTCTCCTGTCACTGCAGTACAAAAACACCTGCAAAGAGTATAAAGCTGGGTTTAAAACCATGGTAGAATTGCACACAATAAAAAACAAAAAAGGGGTGGTAATCTCAAATGCTTTGGGATGATAATAGAGATTATGCCAGAAAAATAAAATCATCTATATTGTCACCAATATTATAGGCCTGTATCTTTTTTAAATTTTAGGTAATATAATAATAAAACTTCTATAATGGAAAATAAATATACTTAAATGCTACTCAAAATAACTAACCAACAGGATTTGTTTTCTCTAGTTTCTAATCCTAATACTTATGTTGGACACAAATGGTTAAATATCATGGTTTCTGGAAATTTATAAAGGCCTTAGGAATATTCTCAGGTCATAGATTTACTCACTGAAGCTGAAGAAAAGAGAATATAGAACCTAGAGTCTGTGCTATGTAACTCTACTCATCCTATGGCAGAAGGCTCTATCTTCTCATTCCTTAGTAGATTATTTGTATTACTGTATCTCCACCTCCATCTCCTTTTTCTTAATAACCACTGCTGTTGACAAGTTCGCCTTACTCAGACAGGCAGAGGCAATAACTGAGAGGAACAGATGAGCTCTGACATTTGACTGGCTGTGTAACTAGAGCAAACTATAAGATCCCTGTGCTTTAGTTTCTTCATTTGTAAAGTGAAACTTTACGGCATTATTGGGAAGAATGAATTAGATATATGAAAACTTTGTAAATGACAAATTTGTAAAGCTTATTGCGAATATTTATTGGATGCTTAGTACATGACAGTCTCTGTGTTGAGAACTTTACATGCCTCACTCCACCTAAAGTGAATGGCAGCACTGCTTAGGGAAGTCCTTGGAGTTCATACCAAATTCAAGGTCCTTTTCCCTCTTTGAATTCTGAATGAAGAGCTACTGCATTTATCTAGTAAACATTTGGGTAATATTTAAACCTTCACTTGAAGAATTAGAAACTGGGTCTAAGATAAGTTATTTACTTACCCAAGGTCACACAGCTAGCATGTGCAAGGCCTGGGACCTCTTTGAATTCTGAATGAAGAGCTACTGCATTTATCTAGTAAACATTTGGGTAATATTTAAACCTTCACTTGAAGAATTAGAAAATGGGTCTAAGATAAGTTATTTACTTACCCAAGGTCACACAGCTAGCATGTGCAAGGCCTGGGACTAAACCAGGTCTATTTGACTTCAAGCTTTTAACCAAAATCCAATTTTTTATTGTGGAATTCTTTAAGAGCTCTGAATTAGTAACTAGTGAGATGCCACAAAAACTCTTTGATCTTTTCCTTTTCCTAAGCAATTTTGAGGAATCAAAATAGTAGTGTGCATTTAAACATTTGGTAAATCATAAAGGGTTAAACAAGAGTAGGTTACTTCAAGGAAAGTGATGTCATCAAGATGGCAGATACAGAATTCCCAGCATCTCATTTTCCCATAAGTAACCAATTTGCAACTATTAAACAGCAAAGACTGCCAACCTGGAACCACTGGAGCTGGAGGAAGAGCAGGAGAGACCTGTGAATTCATGAAGGCATGAGAGGTAGTAGTGAGAGGGTATACAGATAGCACCTATTGTTCTGAGCCAGCCTGGTACGGAGGCTGGAACTACCTGTTACACATGGATAGAAACTGGAAAAAGCCAGTGGCATACTTCATGTAAACCTGCTTAGAGTCTGCAGGGAGAGGAGGGCTTTGGAATGCACCGTACCAACCCAGAGGCCATAAAGACCAATGGCAGGATTTCCCTGGCTACAGAAGAGCAAGTGCAGCAACCAACTGGAGAGAAAAGAGCCACTGAGAGGCTGGTGAATTATCGCAAGGGACACTTCCCACAGGAAGCATTTGAAGTGCAGGAGAAAGGCTGGCCCACCAGGGAAACATTGGGAGCAGCCTGGGCAGCTGGTCTCAGTGGAAATAAGTCAGGGTGATAGAACTACAGGGGGTGTAACCTGCAGGAAAGACTCAGTCCTGGGCCAGAATTTCCACACAGCCCTGACCCAGAAGTAATTAATGATCTGTACCAAAAGCCTTCCCCAGAGAATCAGCAGCAAGTAGCAGTCTCCTCAAATGCCTAGGCATCAACAAAAAGACACAAAGATCAAGAAAGAGCAGAGAAATATGCTGCCACCAAATGAAACAAAGCACCAACAATGGATGCAGAAGAACTGCAAATCTATGAAATGTCTGACAGACAATTTAGAATAACCCTCTTAAGGATGTTCAGGGAGACACAAGAAAATACAGACAGAATATTAAATGATATCTGGAAAATAGTTCAGGAGCAGAATAAGAAACTTGACAAAGGAATAGAACCAATTTTTAAAAAAGAAATTCTAGAAATAAAGAATACATTATTTGAATTGAAAAACTTGATAGAAAGCTCCAATAGCAGACTTAATCAAACAGAGGAAAAAATAACTGAGCTCAAAAATAAAACACATGAAATTATCCAATCAGAAAAAAGAATAAGAAAAAAAATGAAATAGAAGTACAGCAAATATGGGACTCCTTCGAGAGAAATAACCTCCACATAACTGGCATACCCAAAGCAGAGGAAAAAGGAAGAGACTTAAAAAGGATATTCAAGAAAATAATGGCTGAAAATTCCCAAGTATGGAGAAAAATGACAGCATCCAGGTATAGGAAGCTCAAAGGTCATCAGTCAAATTCAATCCAAGCAGGAATACCCCAAGGCACATCATAATCGAGTTAATAAAAACCAAGGACAAAGAGAGAACACTGGAAGCAACATGAGAAAAGAAACACATAACATTTAACAGAGCCCCAATACATCTCTCAGCGGATTTCTCAGTAGAAATCCTAAAGGCCAGGAGAGAATGGGAGGATATATTCAGAGTGCTGAAGGAAAAAGACTGTCAGCCAAGAATTCTGTATGCGGCAAAACTAACCTTCAAATACGGATGATAAATAAAGTCTTTCCCAGACAAACAAAAGCTAAGAGAACTCATTAATACTAGACCTGTCTTACAAGAAATGCTAAAGAAATGTCTTCAATCTGAAAGAAAATGACACTAAGGAGCAACAAGAAAACATTTGAAGGCACATAACTCATTTGTAAAGCATTCACAGACAACCTCAGGATACTCCAATGTTGGAAGGGTGGTGGATAAGCCACTTACATCGTCAGTATGAAGACTAAAGGACAAACCTAAAAAGACACTAACATATAAGACAACCATATAAGAGAAAGTCAATATTAAAATATGTATCTTGAAACAAGAAAGTGTCAAAAAGTGTCATGGGGGGAATGACACCAAAGTGCAGAGTTGGCTTTGGTTTTTTCTTTTTCTTCGATATCAAAGTTGAAGTTGTTATTAATCTAAAATAACTTTNCTTCAATCTGAAAGAAAATGACACTAAGGAGCAACAAGAAAACATTTGAAGGCACATAACTTATTTGTAAAGCATTCACAGACAACCTCAGGATACTCCAATGTTGGAAGGGTGGTGGATAAGCCACTTACATCGTTAGTATGAAGACTAAAGGACAAACCTAAAACGACACTAACATATAAGACAACCATATAAGAGAAAGTCAATATTAAAATATGTATCTTGAAACAAGAAAGTGTCAAAAAGTGTCATGGGGGGAATGACACCAAAGTGCAGAGTTGGCTTTGGTTTTTTCTTTTTCTTCGATATCAAAGTTGAAGTTGTTATTAATCTAAAATAACTTGTTAGAAATATAACATCTTTTGTAAGCCTCGTGGTAACCCTTTTTTGAGCAAGACAACAAAGGCACAGGCAACTCAAGCAAAAATGCATAAATGGAACTACATCAAACTAAAAGGCTTCTGTAGCAAGGAACACTATCAATAAAGTAAAGAGACAACCCACAGAATGGGAGAAAGTGTTTGTTGTGTTGTTTTTTT